>NC_047673.1:72536758-72836742 GCF_011762505.2 Arvicanthis niloticus | reverse complement strand
CCACCACAGGGACCATCCTCCCCATTGGCCACCACAGGAATGTCCTCCTCTGTACCACAAAAATGTCCTCCCCACTGTCCACCACAGGGTGTGATCTTGTGAATTACGAGGACGTCCTCCCAACTGTCCACCACTGGGAGGTCCTCCTTGTGTACCACAAGGATGTCCTTATTACTGTCCACCACAGAGTCATCCTCACCAATACCCAGCACAGTGATGTCTTTCTCACTGTTCACTACAGGGACGTCCCTCAATACTGTGAACAAAGGGACATCCTCCTGTGCACAATGGAAACCTCCTCACCACTGTTCACCGCTGGCACATTGTTTCCTCTGTCCACCACAAGGACATCCTCCCCTGTTTCAAGCCCCTCCGTGTCTCCTTCGCCCGCAAAAGAGACACGTGAGGCAGTGTTCAGGTGGTTACCACAGCGAGGCTTTATTCTTGTAACAGCAGAAGCGGAAAGACCCAAAGCCCGGAAAAGGCACTGCTTATATACACCCTAGAGTGGCGTATTCACTTCTGATTGGCTGTTCACTCATTACCCATAATACGCCCCGGGATGGGCAGTGACTTTGGCGCACTTTTTGCCTTTTGCACCTGCACAGTTAGTTGTTTACTTGTGTGAGAACAGGGTGCCCGCGCCATCTTGTAATGGCGAATGCTGTCATGCTCACGTGGCTCCTAACACTCCCCACTGTCCACCATAGCGAGGTCCTCTCCACTGTCCCCCAAGGGACTTTCTTATCACTATCCACCACAGGGTCATCCTCACCAATGTCCAACAAAGGGACGTCCTTCCTACGGTTCAACACAAGAGCATCCTCCTCACCATGCAGAACAGGGACATCCTTCTCTGCACAACAGGTAAGTTCTCACCACTGTGGACCACAGGAACATCCTTTCCCCTGTCCACAACAGGAACTTCCTTTCCACTATCCACAACAAAGAGGGCCTCCAAACTGTCCACCACATGGACATCCTTCCCACTGTCCACCACAGAAAGGTCCTCCCACTGTCCAACACAAGGACGTCCTTCCCACTGTTCACAACAGGGACCTTCTCCCTACTGTTCAACACATGGACGTCATTCCCACTGTCCACCAAAGGAATGTTTTTTCTCACTGTCCACCACATTGAGTGTCCTTGCAAGTTTCCATAACAGGGACAACATCCTCACTGTCCATGACAGGGACACCCTCTGCACTGTCCACCTCAGGGACATCATTCCCACATTTCTACAAAGGAATTTCCTTCCCACTGTCCACAACAGGGACGTACTCCAAACTGTCCACCACAGGGATATCCTGCCCACTGTCCACCACAGGAAGGTCCTCTCCACTTTCCGCCACAGTGACATACTTTCCACTGCCTACCACAGAAACATCCTCATCAAATTCCACCACAGGGACGTTATTCCCACTGTCCACCACAGATAGGTCCTCTCCGCTGTCCACCAAAGTATGTACTCCCCACTGTCCACCACAGGGACTTCCTTCCCACTCACCACCACAGAGATATCCTATTCACTGTCCACCACAGAAACATGCTCCCCAATGTCCACCACAGGTATACCCCTTCCACTGTCCACCACAGGAATGTTTTCCCACAGTCCACCACAGGTACTTTCTTCCAAAATTCATCACAGAGACATCTCTCCCACTGAATACCACAAAGATGTTTTCCTCAATGTCCACCACCGGGATGTCCTCCTGTGTACAAGAAGGACGTCCATATCACTGTCCACCACAAGGTCGGCTTGCCAAATGTCCACCCCAGAAACGTCCCCCCCACTGTCTACCACAGGGACATCCTCCCCACTGTCCACCACATGGACGTCCTTCCCACTGTCCACTACAGTGACATCCGCCCTAAAGTCCACAACTGTAACATCCTTCCCACTGTCCAGCACAGGGAAATCCTTTCCACTGTCCACCACAGGAACATCCTCCTTACTGTCCATCACAGGGATGTCCTTCCCACTGTTCACCACAGAAACTTTTTCTCCACTGTCTACAACTGAGACGTTCATCCCACTGTCCACCAGAGTGACATCCTCCCAACTGTCCACCACAGGAACATTCTCCCCACTGTCAACGAGAGATTGGCCCTCCCACTGTCCATAACAAGATCATCTTCCCCACATTCCACCAAAGGGACAGTCCTTCCCATTGTCCTCCACAGGGTGGTAAACCCCACTATCCACCAGAGGGACAGCCTAACAACTGTCCACCACAGGGACGTCCTACCCACTGTCCACCAAAGAGACGAGCTTTCCACTGCCACCACAGGCAATCCTCCAAACAGTCCACCAAGATGACATACTTTCCACTGTCCACCATAGGGATGTCGTACCCAATGTCCACCTCTGGAATGTCCTTCCCAATGTCCACCACAGGAAGGTTCTCTTCACTGTACACCACAAGGATGTTCTTTCCACTGTCCACCACAGAAATGTCCTCATCAATGTCTACCACAGTAACATCTTTCCCACTGTCCACCACAGAGATGTCCTCCCAGCTGTTCATCACAGTGACATCTTTAAAAGTTTCCACCACAGAAATGGGCTCTCCACTGTCCAAAACAGGGATGTCCTCCCCACTGTCCATCACAGGGATGTCCTTCCCACTGAATATCAAAGGGACATCCTTCCTACTGTTCACCAAAGGGACATCTTTCCCACAGTCCACCACAGGGACATCTTTCCCACTGTCCACCACAAAGACATCCTTCCCACTGTCCAAAACAGGGACGTCCTCCCCACACTACCAAAGGGACAACCTTCCCACTGTCCACCACAGAGAGGTCCTCTCCACCATTCACCACAGGGATGTCCTTTCCAAAGTCCAACATATGGACGTCCTTTTAATTTCCACCACTGGATCATCCTCCCCACTGTCCACAACAGTGATGTCCTCTCCACTTTCCACCACAGTGATGTCCTCCCCACTGTCCACCACAGAGACTTCCTTCCCGCTGTTGACCAAAGGGACATCTTACCGTCTGTCCACCACAGGTACATTCTTCTCACCATCTACCACAGAGAAGTCCAACACACTGGCCAACACTGGGATGTTTTCCCCACTGTCCACCACAAGGATATCCTTCTGTGTACTAGAAAGGTGTCCTTCCCACTGTCCAGCACAGGATCATATTCTCCAATATCCAGCATTGTGATGCCCTTCCCACTGTTCACCACATGGACACCCTCCCCACTGTCCACCACAAGGATGTCCTCCCCACTGTCCACCACAGTGACGTCCTTCCCAGTGTCCAACACAGGAAGGTCCACTATATACCACAATGATGTCTTTTTCACTGTCCACAACAGAAATGTCCTCATCCATGTCCACCACAGGGACATCCTTCCCACTGTCCACCACAGGGTCAATCTCTTCAATTTCCAGCATTGTGATGTCCTTCCCATTGTTCACCACAGGGATACCCTCCCTATTGTGCACCACAGGAACATCCTCTAGTGAACAACAGGGATGTCTTCACAACTGTGCACCACAGGGACACCCTCCAGTGCACAAGAGAGACGTCCTTTACACTGTGCACCACAGAGAGGTCCTCTCTGCTATCAACAACAAAAATGTTCTTCCAACTGTTCATGACTTAAGTGTCCTTTTTCCTGTCCACCAAAGAAACATCCTTCAAACTGCCCACCAAGGGGACATCCTGTTCAACACAGGGATGTTCTTTTCATGTCCACTAAAGTTGGTAATCCCCACTGTCCACCATAGGGACGTACTTCCCACTGTGCAAAACATTGATGTCCTTTCCACTGTCTACGACAGAAATGTTATTCCCACTATCCACCACAGAAATGTCCTCACCACTGTCCACCACAGGGATGTCCTTCCCACTGTCCTCCAAAGAGAGGTCCTCCCTGCTCTCCACCACAGTGACGTCCTTCCCACTTTCCTCCACAGAAACATCTTCAACACTGTCCACAACAAGGACGTCCTACCAACTGTCCAACAAAGGGATGTCCTCAACAATGTCCACCACAGGTACGTCCTACCCACTGTCCACCACAAAAACCTCCTTCCAACTGTCCACCACAGGGATGTCCTCCCCACTGTCCAAATCAGGGACATCCTGACCTATGTTGACCACATGGATGTCCTTCCCAATATCCACCAAATTGATGTCTTTCCCACTGTCCACTACAGGGACATCCTCCCTACTGTCCACAACAGGGACATTCTTCCAACTGTCTATCACAGAAACCTCCTCTCCATTGTCCACAAATGGGACCGGAGGGACATTCTCCTGTGAACCACAAGGATGTCTTTACAACTGTGCACCACAGGGACATCCTTACCACTGTCCACTGCAGCAACGTACTCCCCACTGTCCACCACAGAGATGTCTTCCTGAATGTCCACCACAGAAACATCCTTCCCACTGTCCACCAAAGAGACGTACTCGCCACTGTTCAACAAAAGGACATTTTTATCACTGTGCACCACAGGGACTTCCTCATGTACACACCAGGGACGTCCTCACCACTGTCCACACAAGAGATGTCCTACGCACTCTCCAAAACAGGGACATCCTTCACACGGTCCACCAAAAGGACTTTCTCCTATGTACCACAGTAACGTACTCACCGCTGCCCACCACAGGGACATCAACCCCACTGTCATCCACAGAAATGTTCTCTACACTGTCCCCCACAGGGAGGTCCTCTCTACTGTCCACCACAGGGACATCCTGCCTACTGTCCACCACAGGGATATCTTTCCCACTGTCCACCACAGAGAGGTTTTTCCCACTGTCCACCACAATAATGTTCTCCTTACTGTCCACCACAGGGACATACTATACACTGTCCACCAGAGGGACATCCTCCCCACTGTCCTCCACAGGCGCATCCTCCTCACTGTCTACCACAGGGACATCCTCTCCACTGTCCACCACAGAGAGGTCCTCCCTGCTGTCCACCAAGGGACATCCATACCACTGTCCACCACAAGGTAATCCTCAACAATGTCCACTACAGGGACGTCTCTCCTACTGTTCACCACAGGGACATCCTCCCCATTGTGCATCACAGAGACATCCTCCTAACCACAACAGGGACGTTTTTGGCACTGTCTACTAAAGAGAGATCCTCCCCACTGTCCACCACAGGGATGTCCTTCCCACTGTTTACCACAGGGACCTCCTCCTCACTTTCCACCACAGGTATGTCCTCTAATGGTCCACCAAAGGTAGGTCCTCCATACGGTCCACCACAGGGATGACTTTCACATGGTCCAAAAAAGGGACGTGCTTTCCACTGTCCACCACACAGGGACATCCTCCCAACTGTCTGACATAGGGACATCCTATCCACTGTCCACCAAAGGGATGTCCTTCCCATTGTTCACCAAAGGGACATCCTCCACACTGTCCACCCCTGGGACGTCCTTCTCACTGCCCACCACAGGGAGGTGCTCCCAATAGTCCACCACAGGGACGTACTTTCCAATGTCCACCACAGGACGTACTCTCCAATGTTTAGCAAGGGACATCCCTCCCACTGTCCACCACAAAGATGTTTTCTCCACAGTCTACCACAGGTACATTCTTCCCACAATCCACAAAAGAGATGTCCATCCCACTGGCCACAACAGGGATATTTTCACTAATGTCCATTACAGGGATGTTCTCCTTTGCACCACAGTAACTTCTTCACCACAGTCCACCACAAAGATTTCATCCACAATGTTTATCACAGGGAGTTCCTCTCCACTGTTCACCACAGGGTCGTCCTTACCAATGTCCAGCACAGTGATGTCCTTCTCACTGTTAACCACAGGGACATTCTCTTGTGCACAACAGGGACAGCCTCACTACTGTGTACCACAGGGACATCCTCCTGTGTACAACAGGTATGTCCTCACCACTGTGCACCACAGGGACATCTTTTCCACTGTCCACCACTGGGACATTCTCCCCACTGTCCACCACAGAGAGGTCCTCTCCGATGTCTACCACACAGGAACTTCTCCCACACTGTTCTCCACAGGGACGTCCTTTCCACTGTGCACCAAAGGGATGTCCTTCACACTGTCTACCACATGGACGTCTTCCCCACTGTTTACCACAGTGATGTCCTTCCTACTGTCCACAAAGGTTCGTCCTCATCACTGTCCACCACAGGGACATCTTTCCCACTGTCCACCACAGAAAGGTCCTCACCACTGTCCACCAAGGAACATCCTTCAAACTGTCCAACACAGAAACATCCTCCCCACTGTACAAAACAGGGACATCCTCCCCACTGTCCAAAGCAGGGACTTCCTTTTCACTGTGCACAAAAGGGACATCCTTCCCACTGTCCACCACAGGGACAGTCTCCAAACTGTCTACCACTGGGACATCCTTCCCAATGTCCACCAAATAGACGTACTTCCCAGGGTTCACCACAGGGACATCCTCCCTACTGTGCACCACAGGGAAATTTTTATGTGCACAACTAGGACATCCTTACCACTGTGCACCACAGAGACTTCCTATTGTTCACACCAGTAACTTTCTCACCACTATCCACACCAGAGATGTCCTACACACTCTCCACTATAGTGACTTTTTTCCCATGATCCACCAAAGGGACGTTCTCCTGTGAACCACAGAAACATCCTAACCACACTCCACCACAGAGACGTCCTTTACATTGTCCACCACAAGGATGTCCTCTTTACTCTCCACCACAGGGAGGTCCTCTCCACTGGTCTCCACAGGGACTTCCTTTCCACTGTCCACCACAGTTACATCCTCTTAAGTGTCCACCAGAGATACATTCTCCCCACTGTTCACCACAATGATATCCTACCTACTCTCACCACAGGGACGTCCTCCCCATTGTTCACCACATGGGCATCCTCCGTAATGTCCACCATACTGACTTCCCTCCCACTGTCTACCACAGAGATGTTTTCCACACAGTCCATCACAGGTACATTCTTCCCACTGTCCATCACAGAGGCATCCACCCCACAGGAAACCACAGGGATGTTTTCCTCACTGTCGACCAGAAGGACGTTCTCCTGTGTACCACAAAGATGTCTTTACCACTGTTCACCACAGGGACATCCTTTCCCCTGTCCAGTGCAGCGCCTTCCTGACTGTCCACTACAGGGACGTCCTTCCCACTGTCCACCACTGTTCAACAAACGGACATCCTTAACACTGTTTACCACAGGGACATCCACCCCACTGTGTATGACAGGGACATCCTCCTGTGCAAAAAGGGATGTTGTAGACACTGTATACCACAGGGACATCCTTTCCACTGTGCACAACAGGGACCTCCTCAACACTGTGCACCACAGGGACATTCTTTCCACTGTCTACCCCAGGGACGTCTTTCCCAATGTACTTCACAGGGACTTCATCCCCACAGTTCACCACAGGGACATCCTTCCCACTGTCCACCAAAGGGTGGTCCTTCCCACTGTCCACAACATGAAGTGTCCTTCCAACTGTCCACAACAGGGACGTCCTCCACACAGTGCACCAAAGGAACATTCTTCCAATTGCTCACCAAAAGGGCGTCCTTTCCACTGTCCACCACAGGCATGTCCTCCAAATTGTCCACCAACAGAACATCCTCCCCACTGTACACCACAGGGACGTTCTTTCCACTGTCCACCACAGAAACTTCCTCATCAATGTCCACCACAGGGACATCTTTCCCACTGTCCACCACAGTGAGGTCCTCCCCTCTCTCTAAAACAAGGATGTCTTCCCCACTGTCCATCACAGTGACATCCTTCTCACTGTCCACCAAAGGGACATCTTCCCCACTGTCTACCACAGGACGACCTTCCCACTGTCCCCAAAAGGAACATCCTCCCCACTTTCCACCACATGGACAACCTTCCCACTGTCCATAAGAGAGCAGTTCTTCCCACTGTCCACCACAGAGATGTCCTCCCTACTGTCCACCACAGAAAGGTCCTCCCCAATGTCCTCCACATATACTTCCTCCCCACTGTCCACCAGTGGGAGTTCCTCCCCACTGACCACCAAAGTGACATCTTCCAAACTGTCTACCAAAGAAACATCCTTCACCCTGACCACCACATGGATATCCTCTCCACTGTCCACCACAATGATGTCCTCCCAAATATCCACCACAGGCTAGTCCTTACCAATGTCCAGCACAATTACATCCTTCCCACTGTTCACCACAAGGAAATCCTCCCCAATGTGCACCACAGGGACATCCTCCCAACTGGCCAGTAGAGGGACATCCTCCCCACTCTCCACCATAGAGATGTCCTTCCCACTGTCCACAACAGGGACGTCCTCTCCACTGTCAACCACAGGGATGTCCTTCCCACTGTCCACCACACAGAGGTCCTACACACTGTCCACCACAGTGAGGTCCTATCCACTGTCCAACACATGGAGTTCCTCCACACTGTCCAACACAGGGATGTCTTCTCCACTGTCCACCAGAGGGACATACTTCCTACTGTCCACCAAAGGGACATCCTTCCAAGTGTACACCACAGGACGTCCTTCCAACTGTCCAACACAGGAACATCTTCCGAACTGTAAACCACAGAGACATCCTTTCTACTGTCCAACACAGAAACGTCCTACCCACTGCTCACCAAAGGGACGTGCTTCCAACTGTCCACAATAAGGAGTGTCCTTCCAATTGTCCCCAACAAGGACATCCTCTCTACTGTCCACCAAAGGGATGTGCTTCCCACTGTCCAACACAGGGACATCCTCCCAACTGTCCACAACAGGGACTTCCTCTACACTGTCCATCACAGTGATGTGCTTCCTGCTGTCCACTACCAGGATTTCCTTCCCAATGTCCACCACAGGAAAGTCCTCCCCACCATAAACAACAGGGACGTCCTTTCCACTGTCCACAACAGAGACATCCCCATCACTGTCCACCACAGGTACATCTTCCCACAGTCCACCTAAGGGACCTCCTTCCCACTGTCCTCCACAGGGATATCTTCCCCACTGTACACCACATTGTCATCTTTCCCACTGTCCACTGCAGAGATGTTCTTCCCATTGTCCACCACAGGGATGTGCTTCCCAATGTCCACCACAGGGAAGTCCTCCCAACTGTTGACCACAGTGACATCCTCATAATGACCACAGTGACATCCTCATAACTGTCCACCACAGGGACGTCCCTTGAACTGTCTGCTACAGGAATGTCCTCCCCACAGTCCACCAAAGGGATCTTTCACACTGTCCAACAAAGGGACATCCTTCCACTGTATATGACATGAAGTGTCTTTCCAACTGTCCACCACAGGGACATCTTTCCCACTGTTCATCACAGGCATGTCTTCCAAATTATTCACCAAAGGGACATGCTCCCCACTGTCCACAAATGGGATGCCCTTCCTACTGTCCACAACAGGGATGTTTTTTCCACTGTCCACCAATGGAACGTTCTTTTTCAATGTCCACCACAGGAAGGTAATCTCCAGTGTACACCACAGGAATATGCTTTCCACTGGCCACAACAGAAACGTCCTCATCAATGTCCACCACAGTGACGTCTTTCCAACTTTACACCACAGTGAGGTCCTCCCTGCTGTCCACCACAGTGACGTCCTTGAAATGATCCAACACAGAAAGCTTCTCCCTACTGTCCAAAAGAGTGATGTCCTCCCCACTGTCCATCACAGTGACGTCCTTCTAACTGTCCATCAAAGTGACGTCTTTCCCACTGTCCAAAACAGGGAGTGTCCTTCCAACTGTCTCCAACAGGGACATCCTCTCCACTGTCCACCACAGGGATGTGCTTCCCACTGTCCTCCACAGGGACGTTCTCCCAACTGTCCTCCACAAGGATATCTTCCCCACTGCCCACCACAGAAACTTCCTCCCTACTGTCCACCACATATACGTCCTCCCCACTGTCCACCAGAGGGAGTTCTTCTCCGCTGTCCACAACAATGACATGTTCCACACTGTATACCAAATGGACGTCCTTCCCCCTGTCCACCATATGGACATCCTCCCCACTGTCTACAACAGTGATGTCCTCCCCACTGTCCACGACAGGGTGTTCCTCTCCAATGTCCACCACAGTGTCGTCCTCACCAAGGTCCAGCACAGTGAGATCCTTCCCACTGTTCACCACAGTGACATCATCCCCAATGTGCAGCACAGGGACATCCCCACCACTCTTTACCACAGTGACATCCTCCTGTGCACAACAGGGACATCCTCACCACTGTGCACACCAAGGACATCCTTTCCACTGTCCACAGCAGGGATGTCCTCCCCACTGTCCACCACAGAGAGGTCCTCTCAACTGTTTACCAAAGGGACATCATTCCCACTATTCACCACAGGGAGGTCCTCTAAACTGTCCACCTCAAAAACATCCTCTGCACTGTAAATCAAACGGACGTTCTTCCCACAGTTTACCAAAGGGATGTCCTTCCCACTGTCCACCACATAAACATCCTCCCAACTGGCCAGTAGAGGGACATTCTGCCCACTCTCCATCACAGGGACGTCCTTTTCACTGTCCACAACAGGGAGGTCCTCTCCACTGTCAACCACAGGGAAGTCCTTCCGACTGTGGTGGACCACAGAGAAGTGCTACACACTGTCCACCACAGGCAGGTCCTACACACTGTCCAACACATGGAGGTCTTCCGCACTCTCCACCATAGGGACATACTTCCCACTGTCCACCAAAGGGACATCCTTCCAAGTGTCTACCACAGGGACATCCTCCCCACTGTTCACCACAGAGTCATTCTTCCCCCTGTCCACCACAAAACATCCTACCCACTCTCCATCACAGGGACATTTTCCCCATTGTCAACCACAGAGACATCCTTTCCACTGTCCACCACAGAAACGTCCTACCCACTCTGCATAACAGGGAGTGTCTTTCCAACTGTCCTCAACAGGGACATGCTCTCCACTGTCCACCACAGGGATGTGCTTCCCACTGTCCACCACAGGGATGTCCTCCCAACTGTCCACCACAGGGACATCCTCTCCACTGTCCACCACAGGGATGTGCTTCCCACTGTCTACTATCGGGATTTCCTTCCCAATGTCCACCACAGGAAAGTCCTCCCCAATGTACATCAAAGAGACATCTTCCTCACTGTCAACCACAGAGACATCCTTCCCACTGTCCACCACAGAAACTTCCTACCCACTGTCCACCACAGGAAAATCTTCCACACTGTCCACCAGAGGGCGTTCCTCCCCACTGTCCACCACAGGGATGTCCTTTCCATTGTTCACAAAAGGGACTTCCTTCCCACTGTCCACCACAGTGACATCCTACCAACTGTCTACGTCAGGGACATCCTCTCCACTGTCCACCACAGTGATGTGCTTCCCACTGTCCCACTACCAAGATTTCCTTCCCAATATCCACCAGAGGAAAGTCCTCCTCACTGTTCACAACAGGGACGTCCTTTCCACTGTCCACCACAGAAACATCCTCATCACTGTCCACCACAGGTACATATTCCCACTGTCCACCACAGAGAGGTCCTTCCTGCTGTCCACCACAGAGATGTCCATCAAACTGTCCACCACAAAAACATAATCCCAACTGTCTATAACTGTGATGACCTCCCCACTGTCCATCACAGAGATATCCTTCCCACAGTCCAACAAAGGGACCTCCTTTCCACTGTCCTCCACATGGACATTCTCCCAACTGTACACAACAGGGATATCTTCCCCACTGTACACCACAGAAACGTCCTCCCCATTGTCCACCACAGAGATGTCCTTCCCACTGTCCAACACAGAAACATCCTCCCCACAGCCCACCACAGATACTTACTCCCCACTGTCCACCAGAGAAAGTTCCTCCTCACTGTCCACCACAGTGACATCTTCCCCACTGTCTACCAAAAAAAATTCTTCCCCCTGTCCTCCACAGGTACTTCCTCCCCAGTGTCCACCACAGAGACGTCTTCCCCACTGTCAACCAGAGGGAGTTCCTCCCCACTGTCCAACACAGTGAAGTCTTTCCCACTGTCCAAAAAATAGATGTCCTTCCAACTGTCCACCACATGGAAATTATGTTAATGTCCACCACAGGGACTTTCTCCCCACTGTCCAACACAGGTACATCTTCCCCACTTTTTACCAAAGAAATGTCTTTCCCACTGTCCACAAGAGGGATATCCTCTTAACTGTCCACCACAAATACACCCTCCCCACGGTACACCACCTTGACGTCCTTCCCGGTGTCCACCACAGGGAAGTCCTCCCGAATGTCGACCACAGGGACATCCTCATCACTGTCCACCACAGGGGCATCCCTTGAACTGTCTGCCACAGGGATGTCTTCCCCACAGTCCACCAAAAGGATGTCTTTCAGACTGTCAAAAAGTGGACATCCTTCCCACTGTATATCACATGGAGTGTCCTTCCCACTGTCAACCAAAGGGACATCCTTCCAAGTGTCCACCACAGGGACATCCTTCCTACAGACCACCAAAGTGACATCCTCCCCACTGTCCACTGTCCACCAAAGAAACCTGTCATCACTGTCCACTACAAGGATGTCTTTCCCACTGTCCTCCACAGAGAGATCATCCCCGCTCTCCACCACAGGGACGTCCTTCCCACTGTCCACTACAGAAATGTCTTCTCCACTGTCCAATACAGGGACATTCTCCCCACTGTCCACCAAAGAAACGTCCTACCAACTGTCAATAACAGGGAGGTCCTCCCCACTGTCTACCACAGGGACGTCCTTTCCACTGTTTACCAAAAGGATGTCCTTCCCACAGTTCACCGAAGGGATGTCCTTCCCACTGTCCACCAAAAGGATGTCCTACCCACTGTGAACCACTGAGAGGTTCTTCCCACAGTCCACCACAGGGACTCCTCACCACTGTCCACCACAGTGACATCCTTTCCACTGTCCAACATAGGGATGTCTTTCCAACTGTCCACAAAAAGAAGTTCTTCCCACTGTCCACACAGGGACCTCATTCCCATTGTCCAACAAAGGGTCGTTTTTCCCTGTGCCCACCACAGAAACAAACGCCAAACTATTCACCTCAAGAACATCCTCCCCACTGTCCACCACAGGGATGTCCTTCCCACTGTCCACAACAAGGACGTCCTAACTACTGTCCACTACAGTGCTGTCCTTCCCACTGTCCACTACAGGGAGGTCCTCTCGACTGTCCACCACACACATGTTCTTGCAACTGTGTACCACATGGACATAATCCCCACTGTCCACGACAGGGAAGTCCTTCACCCTGTCCACAACAGAGACATCCTCCTCACTGTTCTCAAGAGAGACATCATTACCATGTCCACCAAAGGGAGATCCTACACACTGTCCACCACAGGAATGTCCTACACACTTTCAACCACAGGGAGGTCCTCCCCAAAGTCCACCACAGGGATGTCCGTCCCACTGTTAAAAACAAGGATGTTTTTCCACTGTCCTCCACAGGGACATGCTTCCCACTATCCACCACAGTGATGTCCTTCCAACTATCCAGAACAGGGACTTCCTAACCACTGTCTACCAAAGTTAAGTCCTTCCCACTGTCCACCACATGGACGTTTTTGCCACTGTACATCACAGAGACATCCTTCCTGCTGTCAACCACAGGGATGTCCTTCGCACTGTCCACCACAGGGATGTCCTCCCATTGTCCATTACAGGGACATCCTTCCTTCTTTCCAGCAAAGGGAAGTCCTTCCCAATGTCCACAACTGGGACTTCCTTCCCACTGTCCAACACAGGAAGGTCCTCTCCACTGCTGACCACAGGGACATGTCCACCAAAGAGAGATCCTACACACTGTCCACCACAGAAATATCCTCATCACTGTCCACAAAAGTGACGTCCTTACCACTGTTCACCACAGGGACATCATCCCCACTGTGCACCACAGGGACATCCTCCTGTGCAAAACAGGGACATCCTTAACTCTGTGCAACACATGAACATCCTTAACTCTGTGAAACACAGTAACATCCTCTTGTGCACACCAGGGACGTCCTCACCACTGTCAACCCCAGATATGTATTATGCACTCTCCACTACTGGGAAATACTTCCCACAGTCCACCAAAAGGATGTTCTCCTGTACACCACGGAAACTTCCTCACCACTGTCCACAACAGTGATATTGTCAGTACTGCCCACCACAGGGATGTCTTCCCCACTGTCCACCACAGGTTTGTCCTCACCAATGTCCAGCACAGTGACATCCTTCCCACTGTTTCCCCCATGGACATCCTCCCCACTGTGAACCACAGGGACATCCTTCTGTGTACAACATGGACATCCTCATGAGTGTGGATGACAGGAACATACTTTCCACATCCACAACAGAGACATCCTTCCCATTGTCCACCACAGAGAGGTCCTCCCCACTGTCCACCAAACAGATATCCTTTCCACTGTCCACCAATGGGACATCTTTCCCACTCTCACCCACAGGGACGTTCTCCCTACTGTCCACAAGAGAGATGTCCTTCTCACTCTTCACCACAGGGATGTCCTCCCCGCTATCCACTACATGGACATCCTTCCCACTGTCCACCAGAAAGAATTCCTCCCCACTGTCCACCACAGGGACGTCCTCCTCTGTACCACAAGGACATCCTTACATCCACCACAAGGTTGTTCAAAACAATGTACAGCACAGTGACTTCCTTCCCACAGTTCACCACAGGGACAACCTCATGTGCACAACAGGGATGTCCTCACCATTGTGTACTACAAGGACATTCTTTAAACTTTCCACAACAGGGATGTCCTTTCCACTGTCCACCAAGGGACATGCTTTTGAGTGTTCACCAAAGAGACATACTTTCCAATGTCCACCACAGGAACCTCCTTCCCATTGTACAAAAAAGAGACTTACTTTCCTCTGTCAACCACAGGGGCATCAAAAAACTGTCCACCACAAGATCATCCTCCCCACTGTCCACCAAAGGGACGTCCTTCCCACTCTCCACAACAGGGACGTCCTAACCACAGTCCACCAGAGTGATGTCCTTCCAATTTTTTACTACAGGAATGTCCTCTTCACTGTCCACCACCATGATGTCCTTTCAAGTGTCCACCAAAGAAACATCCTCATCACTGTCCACCAGAAGGATATCTTCACCACTGTCCACCACAGAGACTTCCTCCCCACTGTCCACTACAGGGACGTCCTTTCCACTGTCCACCACAGGGATGTCCTCCCTACTCTCCACCATGGGGACGTCCATTCCACTGTTGAACAAAGGGATGTTTTTATCACTTTCCACCACAGGGACGTCCTCCCCACTGTCCGCCACAGGGTAGTCCTCCACACTGTCTATCAGAGGTAGGTCCTCCCCATTTTCCACCACAGAGACGTCTTCACCACTGTTTACCAAAGGGACATACTTCCTACTGTCCACAAAAGGAAAGTTCTCCCAAATGTCAACCACAGAGTCATCCTCCCCATTGTCCACCAAAGGGACATCCTTCCCATTGTCCACAACAGGGACATTCTAACTACTGTCCACCACAGTGACATCCTACCCACTGTCCACCACAGGGAGGTCCTCTATACTGTGCACCACCAGGACATCCTCCCTACTGTCCACCACTGGGACTTCCTTCCCACTGTCCACGACAGTGATGTCCTTCCTACTGTCCACCACAGAGATGTCCTCCTGACTGTCTACCACAGGGATGTCCTCCCCACTGTCCGCCACAGGGACTTCCTACACATTGTTCACAGGAGGAAGGTCCTTCTTACTGTCCACCACAGGGCCATCCTCCTGTGTACCACAAGGACATCCTTACCTCTGTCCACCAGAAGGTCATCCAAACCAATGTGCAGCAAAGTGACATCCTTCGCACTGTTCACCACAGTGACATCTTCCCCCCTGTGCACCACAGGGACAGTGTCTTGTGCACAACAGGGATGCCCTCACCACTGTGTACCACAGAGACATCCTCCTGTGCATAACAGGGACCTCCTCCCCACTGTGCACTACAGGGATATCCTTTCCACTGTCCACGACAGGGACTTCCTCTCCACTGTCTACCACAGAGACGTTCTTTCCACTGTCAACAATAGGGACGTCCTTCCGAGTGTCCACCAAAGAGACGTACTTGTCCAGCAAAGGTACCTCCTTCCCATTGTCTAAAAAAAGGGATTTACGTCCCTCTCTCCACCACAGGTAAATCCGCAAAACTGTTTACCACCAGGACATCCTTTCCATGTCCACGACAGGGAGCTCCTCTACACTGTGCACCACAGGGACATCCTCCTCACAGTCCACCACTGGGACTTCCTTCCCACTGTCCACCACAGGAAAGTCCTCTCCACTGTCCACCACAGTGACATTTGTTCAACTGTCCACCACCGAAACATCCTCATTAATGTCCATTAGAGGGATATCTTTTCCATTCCCCACCACAGAGACTTCCTCCCCACTGTCCACCACAGGGACGTCCTTCCCATTGTCCACCACAGGGATGTACCATGCACTCTCTACCACAGGAAGGTTTTCCCTGTCTTCCACCACAGGGATGTCCTCCCCACTGTCTACCACAGAGACATCCTTTCTACTGTCCACCAAAGGGATATCCTTCCCACTGTCCACCACAGGGACATCCTCCCAAATGAACACCACAGAGACATCTTCCCCATTGTCCACCGCAGGGACATCTTTCCCACTGTGCACCAAAGGGACATCCTCCTGTGTACCACAAGGACTTCCTTACCTCTGTCCACTACAAGGTTGTTCACACTAATGTCCAGCACACTGACATCCTTCCAACTGTTCACCACATGGACATCTTCTGCATTGTGAACCACAGGGACATCCTTCTGTGTACAACAAATATGTCCTCACCACTGTGGATCACAGGGACATCCTTTCCACTGTCCACAACAGGGACATCCTTCCCACTGTCCACCATAGAGAGGTCCTCCCCACTACCCACCAAAGGGACGTCCTTTCATCTGTCCACCAAGGGACATCCTTCCCACTGTCAACCACAGGGATGTCTTTTAAACAGATTACCACAGAAACATCCTCCCCAATGTCCATCATAGTGATGTCCTTCCCGCTGTTCACCACAGGGATGTCCTTCCTACTGTTTACCAAAGTGACATACTTCCCACTGTCCACCACAGGGACATCCTCCCAACTGTCTACAAGAGGGACGTTCTTCACATTGTTCACAACAGTGACATCTTCCCCACTGTCCACCACAGGAATTTCCTCTCCACTGTCTAACACAGAGATATTCTTACCACTGTCCACCACAGAGTCATCCTCACCAATGTCCAGCACAGTGACATCCTTCCCACTGTTTGCCACATGGACATCTTCCCCACTGTGAACCACAGGGACATCCTTCTGTATACAACAAGGATGTCCTCATCACTGTGGATCACAGGGACATTCTTTCCACTGTCCACAACAGGGATGTCCTTCCCACAGTTCACCACAGATTGGTACTCCCCAATATCCAACACAGGGACATCCTTTCTACTGTCCACCAAAGGGACATCCTTCCCACTGTCAACCACAGGAATATCCTTTAAACATTTTACCACAGGTACATCCTCCACACTTTCCAACATAGGGACATCCTTTCCACAGTCCATGACACGGACATCCTCCCAACTGTCCACAACAAGAACGTCCTTCCCACTGTTCACAACAGGGATGTCTTTCCCACTGTCCACCACAGGGACGTACTCCACAATGTCCACTAGAGGGAGCTCCTCCTCACTGTCCAACACAGGGATGTCTTTACCACTGTCCACCACAAGGTCGTCCTCACCAATGTCCAGCACAGTGACCTCCTTCAAACTGTTCAGAACAGGGACATCCTCCCCAATGTGCATGAAAGGGACATCCTTACTTCTGTGTACCAAAGAAATATCCTCCTGTGCACACCAGTGTCATCCTCACCACTGTCCACCTCAGAGATGTCCTATACACTCTCCACTACGGGGACATACTTCAAAGTGTCCACCAAAGGAATGTTCTCCTGTGCACCACAGAAACGTCCTTACCACAGTCCACAAAAAGGACTTCCTTACCACTGTCTACCACAGGGTCGTCCTCACCAATGTCCAGCACAGTGACGTCCTTTCTACTGTTCACCACATGGATGTCCTTCCCACTGTCCATGACAGGGACATCCTTCCCACTGTCCACCAGAGAGAGTTCCTCCCCACTGTCCACCATGAAGAGTTTCTACCCACAGTCCACCACAGGGACGTCCTACCCACTGTGCACCACAGGGACGTCCTCACCACTGTCCACCACAGGGACATCCTCTCCAATGTCCACCAAAGTTATGTACTTCCCACTTTCCAAAAGAGGGACATTCGCCCAACTGTCAAACACAGGGACATCCTCCCCATTGTCCTCCAAAGTGACTTCCTTCCCACTGTTCACCACAGGGACATCTTTCCCATGGTGCACCATAGGGGCATCATCCTGTGTGCCACAAGGATGTTCTTACATCTGTCCACCACAAGGTCGTCCACACTGATGTCTAGCACAGTGACATCCTTCCCTCTGTTCACCACAGGGACATCCTCCCTACTGTGAACCACAGGAACATCCTCCTGTGCACAACAGAAATGTCCTCACCACTGTGCACTACAAGGACATCCTTTCCACTCTCCACCACAGAAAGGTCATCCCTGCTGTCCACCACTTGGATGTCCTTCCCACTGTACACCACAGGGATGTCCTTTCTACTTTCTACCATAGGGACGTCCTTCTGACTGTCCATCAAAGTTATATACTTCCCATTGTCCACTACAGGTCCCTCCTTCCCATTGTCCAACAAAAAGACATTTTCCCTCTGTCTACCACAGGGACATCTGCCAAACTGTCAACCAAAAGACATCTTCTCCACTGTCCACCAAATGGACATCCTTCCCACTGTCCACAACAGGGATGTCCTAACAACTGTCCACCACAGTGACATTCTTCCCACTGTCCACCACAAAGATGTCCTCTCCACTGTCCACCACAAGGATGTCCTCCCCACTGTCGACCATTACAAGTTCCTTCTTACTCTCCACCACAGGAAGGTCCTCTCCACTGTCCACCACAGTGATGTTCTTTCAACTGTCCACCACAGAAATGTGAACATCACTGTCCACCAGAGGGATATCTTCCACACTGTCCATCAAAGGGACTTCCTCCCCACTGTCCACCACAGTGATGTCCATTCCACTTTCCACATCAAGGATGTCCTACCCACTTTCCACAACAGGGATGTCCTTTCCACTGTCCACCAAAGAAACGTCCTTCCAACTGACCACCACAGGGATATCTTTTCTACTGTCCACCACAGGGACTTCCTACCCATTGTTCACCAGAGGTAGGACCTCCTCACTATCTACCACAGGAACGTCCTTCTGTGTACCACAAGGACGTCCTTACCTCTGTCCACTACAAGGTCGTCCACACCAATGTACAGCACAGTGACATTCCTTCCCACTGTTCACCACAGGGACATCCTGCTCACAGTGCACCACAGGGTCATCCTCCCCACTGTCCATCAAAGGGATGTCCTTCCCACTTTTCACCAAAGGGACATATTCTCTAATGTGCACCAGAGGGACATCCTCCTGTGCAAAACAGGAACATCCTTACCACTGTGCACCAAAGAAACATCCTCCTGTGCACACCAGGGTTGTCCTCACCACTGTCCACCCCAGAGATGTCCTATGCATTCTCCATTACAGGGACATATTTCAAACGGTCCACCAAAGGGACATTCTCCTGTGCACCACAGAAATGTCCTCAACACTGTCCACAACAGGGACTTTCTTACCACTGTCTACCACAGGGTCGTTCTCACCAATGTCCAGCACAGTGATGTCCTTCCCACTGTTCCCCACATGGACATCTTCTCCATTGTGAACCACAGGGACATCATTCTGTGTACAACAAGGATGTCCTCACCATTGTGGATCACAGGGACATCCTTTATACTGTCCACAACAGGCCGTCCTTCCCACTGTCCACCACAGAGAGGTCCTCCCCACTATCCACCACAGAGATGTCCTTTCAACTGTTTAACAAAGGGACATCCTTCCCACTGTCAACCACAGGGATGTCCTTTAAACACTTCACCACATGGACATCCTCCCCAATGTCTCCCATAGGGATGTCCTTCCCACTGTCCACAACAGGGATGTCCTTCCCACAGACCACCACAGAGATGTCCTCCCCAATATTTACCACAGTGACATCTTTTTAACTGTCCACCTAAGAGACGCCCTTCCCACTGTCAACCACAGTGATGTCCTTTAAACAGTTTACCACAGGTACATCCTCTTCACAGTCCACCATAGTTACGTCCTTCCCACTGTCCACCACAGGGACATACTTCCCACTGTTCACACAGGGACATCCTCCACAGTGTCAATTTAAGGGAGTTCCTCCCCACTGTCCAACACAGGGATGTCTTTACCACTGTCCACCACAGGGTTGTCCTCACCAATATCCATCACAGTGATGTCCTTCTTACTTTTCACAGCAGGGACATCCTTTTGTGTACAACACAGTCATCCTTACCATGGTGGATGACAGGGACATCATTTCCACTGTCCACAACAGGGACGTCCTTTTCACTGTCCACCAGAGAAACGTCCTCCCTACTGTTCACCACATGGATGTCCTTCCCACTGTTCAATAGAGGAACGTCCTTCCCACTGTCCACCAGAGGGAGTTCCTCCCCACTGTCCACCATGAGGACTTCCTACCCACAGTCCACCACAGGGACATCCTACCCACAGTCCACCACAGGGACATCCTACCCACTGTGCACCACAGGGACATCCTCCCCACTGTCCACCAGAGGGAGGTCCTCCCCACTGTCCACCACAATGATATCCTCCCCAACGTCCACCAAAGGTACTTACTTCTCACTTTCCACAATAGGGACGTTTTCCCAACTGTCAAACATGGGGACATCCTCCCCACTGTCCACCAAAGTGACGTCCTTCCCACTGTTCACCACAGGGACATCTTTCCCACTTTGCACCACAGGGGTATCCTCCTATGTAACACGAGGATGTCATTACATCTGTCCACCATGAGGTCATCCACACCGATGTACAGCACAGTGAAGTCCTTCCCTCTGTTCACCACAGGGACATCCTCCACACTCTGCACCACAGGGACATCCTCCTGTGCAAAACAGAGACATCTTCACCACTGTGTAACACAGGGACATCCTCTTGTGCACAACAGGGACGTCTTCACCACTGTGCACTACAGGGACATCCTTTCCACTGTCCACCACAGAGAGGTCCTCCCACTGTCCACCACAGGGATGTCCTTCCCACTGTCAACTACAGGGATGTTCTTTTCCACTTTCCACCATAGTGACGTCCTTCCAACTGACTGTCCACCAAAGTGATATACTTCCCATTGTCCACCACAGGTACCTCGTTCCCATTGTCCAACAAAAAGATGTTTTCCCCTGAGTCCACCACAGGGACACCCACCAAACTGTCAACAACAAGACATCCTCTCCACTGTCCATCAAAGGAATGTCTTTCCCACTGTCCACAACAGGTATGTCCTAACCACTGTCCACCAGAGTGACGTCCTTCTCACCATCCACCACAAAGATGTTCTCTCCACTGTCCACTACAGGGATGACCTCCCCACTGTCCACCATTGCGACTTCCTTCTTACTGTCCACCACAGGGAGGTCCTCTCCACTGTTCACCACAGTGACATTCTTTCAACTGTCCATCACAGAAACGTGAACATCACTGTTTACCAGAATGATCTTTCACACTGTCCACCAAAGAGACTTTCTCCCTGCTGTCCAACACAGGTTTGTCCTCCCCACTGTCCACCACAGGGAAGTCCTTTTCACTGTCCATCAAAGAGATGCCCTTCCAACTGTCCACAACATGGATGTCCATCCAACTCTCCAACACTGAGACTTCCTACCAATTGTTCACCAGTGGTAAGACCTCCTCACTGTCTACCACAGGGACATCCTCCTGTGTACAACAATGATGTCCATACCTCTGTCCACCACAAGGTCCTCCACACCAATGTCCAGCACAGTGGTGTCCTTCCCACTGTCCACCACAGGGACATCCTCCCCACTGTGCACCACAGGGACACCTCCCTGTACACAACAGGGATGTACTCACCACTGTGTAACACAGGGACATCCTCCTGTGCACAACAGGGACATCCTCACCATTGTGCACTACAGGGACATCCTTCCCACTTTCTAAAACAGGAACATCCTAACCATGTCACAGTGACGTTTTTCACACTCTCCACCACTGGGACTTCCTTCCCACTGTCCACCACAGGAAGGTCCTTTCCACTGTCGACCACAGGGATGTTCTTTTCACTGTCCACCACAGAAACATCCTCATCACTGTCCACCACACGGATGTCTTTCCTACTTTTTACCACAAGGACTTCTTCCCCCCTAACCACCACAGGGACGATTTCCCCATTGTCCACCACAGGGATATCCTCCCCACTGTCCACCATAGGAACGTCTTTTCCACTGTCCACCTCAGGGACATTCTCCCACTGTCCACCACAGGTACATACTCCCCACTGTCCACCAAAATGTGTCCTCACCTCTGTCCAAAATGAGGACATACTTTCCACTGTCCACCACAGGGACATCCTCCCCACAGTCCACAAAAGGGACATCCTCCCCACTGTCCACGAAAGGGACATTCTCCCCACTGTCCACCACAGTGATGTCTTTTCCACTGTCCACCACAAGGACTTCTTCCCTGCTGTCTACAAGGATGTTTTTCCCACTGTCCACCACAGTGACATCCTCCCCACTGTCCACCACAGGGAGGTCTTCCCAACCTTCCACCACAGGGATGTCCTCCTCACTGTCCATCACAGGGACATCCTTTACTCTGTCCAACAAAGAGACATCCTTCCCAATGTCCACTACAGATATGTACTCCCCACTGTCCACCACAGGGAGGTGCTCTGCACTGTCCAACACAGGGACTTCCTTTCCACTGTTCACCACAGCATCTCCCTTCCCACTGTTCACAAAAGTGATGTCCTCCCAACTCTCCACCAGAGGGATGTCCTTCCAACTGTCAACAACAGTGACTTCCTTCCCTCTGTTCACAACAGTGACATCCTCCCCACAGTCCACCACAGGGACATCATCCCCACTGTACAGAGGAGGGAGTTCCTCCACACTCTCTACCACATGGACTTCCTTACCACTGTCCAACACAGGGTCATCCACACCAATGTCCAGAAAAGTGATGTCCTTCCCACTATACATTACAGAAACATCCTCCTCACTGTGAACCACAGGGACATCATCCTTCTGTGTAATACAGTGATGTCCTCACCACTCTGGACCACAGGGACATTCTTTCCACTGTCCAAAACAGGGACATCTTTCCCACTGTCCACCACAGAGAGATCCTCCCCACTTTCCACCACAGGGACGTCCTTTCCACTGTCGACCAAAAGAACATTCTTCCCACTGTCAACCACAGGGACGTCCTCAAAACTGTCCATCAAGGGACATTCTCCCAACTCTCCACCACAAAGACATACTATCCACTGTCCACCAAAAACATGCCCTTCCCACTCTCCACCACAGGTCCGTCCTTCCAAATGTTCACAACAGGGATGTCCTTCCCGCCGTTCATAACAACCTCCCCACTGTCCACCACAGGGACTTTCTCCCCATTATCCACCTGATGGAGTTCCTCCCCACTGTCCTCCACAAGGACATCCTTACCATTGTCCACAACAGTATCATCCTCACCAATGTCCAGCACAGTGACGTCATTCTCACTGTTAACCACAGGGACAGCCTCCTTACTGTGCACTACAGGGACATTCTTCTGTTTACAACAAGGATGTTCTCACCATTGTGGACCACAGGGACATCCTTTCCACTGTCTACAACAGGGTTGTCCTTCCCACTGTCCACTACAGGGACATCCTGCCTAATGTTCACTACAGGGACATACATCCCACTGTCCACCACAGAATCAACCTCCCTACTATTCACCACAGGGATGTCCTTTCCACTGTCCAAAACAGAGATGTCCTTCCCACTGTCTACCACAGGGAGTTCCTACACACTGTGAACCACAGGGACATCCTCCTGTAAAAAACAGGGACATCCTTACCTCTGTGCACCACAGGAATATCCTCCTGTGCACACCATGGACGTCCTCACCACTGTCCACCCCTGAGATGTCCTCTGCACTCTCTAGTACAGGGACATACTTCCCACGGTCCACCAAAGAAACATTCTTCAGTTCACCAGAGAAATATCCTCACCACTGTCCACAACAGGGACATCGTCACTACTGTTTACTACAGGGACGTCCTCCCCACTGTACAGCACAAAAATATACCCTCCACTGTCCACCACGAGGACCTCCTCACCACTGTCCAACACAGGGACATCCTTCCCACTGTCTACCAAAGGGACGATCTACACACTGTCCACCAAAGTGACATCCTTCCAACTGTCTACCACAGTTAAGTCCTCCCCAATTTCCACCACAGAAACGTCCTCTCCACTGTCTACTAATGGCATCTCCTTCCCACTGTCCACCAAAGGGACATCCTTCCCACTGTCCACCATAGGGACATCCTCACAACTGTATACCATAGGGACATCCTCCTTACAGTCCACCACAGGAAAGTCCTTCCCACTGTCCACAACAGGGACATCCTTTCTACTATTCAACAAGTGGGTGTTTTTCCCACTGTCAACCACAGTGAGGTCCTACCCACTGTCCAATACAGAGACGTCCTACCCACTGTCAAACACAGAGAGGTCCTCATCACAGTCCAATACAGGAATGTCCTTGCCACTGTCCACCACAAGGACGTCCTATCCACTGTCCACAATAGAAACATTCTTCCGACTGTCCGCCAAAGAGACTTACTTCCAACTGTTCACCACAGAGGCCTCCTTTCCATTGTCCACCACAGGGAATCTGCCAAACTGTCCTCCACAAGGACATCGTCCCCACTTTCCAATACAGGGACATCTTCCCACTTTTCACCATAAAGTGGTCCTACACACTGTTGATCACAGCGACGTCCTACCTACTGTCAACCACAGAAACTTCATCTCAACAGTCCACCACAGGGACGTCCTTGCTACTCTCCACGACAGGGACATCCTTTCCACTGTCCACCAAAGAGACATACTTCTTACTTTCCACCAAAGGGACCTCCTTTCCATTGTCCATCAAAGGGACATTCTTCCCACTGTCCACCAAAGTACATCTGCCAAACTGTCCACCACAAAGGCATTCTCCCCACTGTCCACAACAGGGAAGTCCTGACCACTGCCCAACAGTGACATCTTTCCCACTGTCCACCACAGGGAGGTCCTCTCCACTGTCCACCACTAAGGATGTCCTCCCCATTGTCCACCAATGGAACTTCTTTCCCACTGTCCACCACAAGAATGTCCTCTCCACTGAACACCACAAGGATGACCATTCAACTGCCCACCACAGAAACGTCCTCATCACTGTCCATAAGAGGGATATGTTTTCCACTGTCCAACACAGAGACTTTCTCCCAGCTGTCCACCACAGGGACGTCCTTCCCACTCTCCACTAAAGGGATGTCCTACCCAATGTCTACCACAGAAAGGTCCTCTCAACCTTCCACCACAGTGATATCCTTTCCACTGTTCACCACAGTGACGTCCTTTTTACTGTCAACCAATGGAACGTCCTTCCCACTGTCCACCTCAGGGAGGTTCTCATAACTGTCCAACACAGGGACATCCACCCCACTCTCCACCACAGGGATGTCCTCCACACTGTGTACCACAGGGAAATCCTTCTGTGTTCAACAGGGACGTCCTCACCACAGTTGAAACCAGGGGTAACCTTTCCACTTTCCACAACAGTATGGTCCTCCCCACTGTCCACCACAGGGATGTCATTTTTACTGTCCACCACAGAAATGTCCTCCCAACTTTCCACCACAAAGATTTCCTACCCACTTTCTACCACAGGGAGGTCTTACCCACAGTCCACGACAGAGATGGCCATCCCATTGTTCACCACAGAAACATCCTCCCCACTTTGCACAACAGGGGCATTCTTCTGTGTATAAAAGGACGTCCTCACCACTGTGGACCACATGGACCTTTTTTTCACTGTCCACAACAGGGACGTACTTCCGACTGTCCACCAGAGAAATGTCGTTTTTACTGTCCACCAAAGAAACATCCTACCCACTGTCCACCACTGTGACGTCTTTCCCACTGTCCACCACAGAAAGGTCCTACACACTGTCAACCAGAAGGACATCCTACCAGATGTACACCAGAATGATGTCCTTTCCACTGTCCACCACAAGTAGGTAGTCCCCAATGTCCACCACAGAAATGTCCTTCCCACTGTTAGAAACATTGACATCCCACTGTCTACCAAAGGGAGGTCTTCTCTGTTGTTCACCACAGTGACGTTCTTTCCACTTTCCATCACAGAAATGTCTTCTACGCTGTTCACCACAGGGATATTCTATACACTCTCAACCACAGGGATGTCCTCCCAACTGTTCAACACATGGACATCCTACCCACTGTCCAGTAAAGTGTGGTCCTCCCCACTGTCCATCACAGAAACCTCCTTCCCACTGTCCACCAAAGGTCATCCTCCCCACTTTCCAAATCAGGGACGTCCTCAACTCTGTCCACCACATGGACATTCTTCCCAATGTCCACCAAATTGATGTCCTTTCCACTGTCCACTACAGGAACATTCTCCCTACTGTCGACTACAGGGACATGCTTCCCACTGTCCACAACAGGGATGTCCTTCCAACTGGCCAACACAGAAAGCTTCTCCCCACTCTCCAAAACTGAGCCATCCATTCCACTCTCCACCACAGGGAGGTCCTTCCCACTGTCCACCACAGAAATGTCTTCTCCACTGTCCACCACATGAACGTCCTTCCCACTGTCCACCAAAGGGACATCCTTCCCACTGTCCACCACAGAGAATTCCTTCACACTGTCCACAACAGGGACATCCTCCCCACTGTCCACAACATGGATGTCCTTCCCAATGTCCACCACAGAGAGGTCCTATCAACTGCCCACCACAGGAATGTCCAACCCACTGTCAACTTCAGGGGAGTTTCTCCCCATGAGTTCACCACAGGGACGTCCTCCCCACCATCCAAAACAGGGACTTTTTTCCACTGTCCACCATATGGACGTACTTCCCACTGTCCAACACAGGAACGTCCTTCACACTGTATACCAAAGGGCAGTCCTCCCCACTGTCCACCACAGGTATGTCCTTTCCACTCTCCACAACAGAGACAGCCTAACTACTGTCCACCACAGTGATGTCCTACCCACTGTCCACAACTGGGACTTTCTTCCCACTGTCTACCACAGGAAGGTCCTCTCCACTGTCAATCACAGGGACATTCATCCCACTGTCCTCAAGAGAAATGTCAACATCAGTGTCCACCACACGAATGTTTTCCCACTGTCCCCCACAGAAACTTTTTCCCATGGTCCACCGCAGAGACAGTTTTCCCACTATCCTCCACAAGGATGTCCTCCCCACTGTCCACCACAGGGAGGTCCTCCCCAAATATCCACCACATGGATGCCATTCCCATGGTAGACCAAAGTGATGCCATTCCCACTGTCCACCAAAGTGATGTATTCTCAACTGTCCACCATAAGGACATCCTTTCCACTGTCCACCACATGGACATTCTTCCACTGTTCACAACAGATATGTTTTCCCCACTGTTCACCAAAGTGACATCCTCCACCACAGAAATATCCTCATCACTGTCCACCGCAAGGATTTTTTCCCACAGTTTACCACCAAAAACTTCTTCCACGCTGTTCACCACAGAAATGTTTCCCCACTGTCCACTACAAGGGCGTCATCACCACTGTCCACCACTGGGACTTTCTTCCAACTGTCTGCCACAGGAAGGTTCTCTCCACTGTTGACCACAGGGACATCCTTTTCATTGTCCACCACAGAAAGGTCCTCATCACTGTCCCCCACAGTGATCTTTTTCCCACTGTCCACAACAAAGACTATCCACCACAGGGACGCCCTTCATAGTGTCCACCAAAGGGACATCCTCCCCACTGTCCAAAACAGGGCAGTCCACCCCACCTTACACCACAGGTATGTCCTCCCCACCATCCACCATAGGGACATTCTTTCCATTGTCCAACAAAGAGACATCCTTCTTACTGTCCACCACAGGGTGTTCCTTTCCACAGTCTACCACAGGGACATTTTTCCCACTGAACATCTGAGAAAGTTTCTCCCCATTGCCCACCACAGGGGCTTCCTTACCACTGTCCACCACAGGGTCATCCTCACCAATGTCCAGCACAGTGACTTTCTTCCCACTGCTCACCATAGAGACATCCACCCCACTGTGAACCACAGGGACATCCTTCTGTGTACAACAGTGACATCCTCACCACTGTGGACCACAGGGACATCCTTTCCAATGTCCAAAAAATTGACGTTCTTCCCACTGTCTACTGCAGAGAGGTCCTCCCCAATTTCCATTACAGGGATGTCCTTTCCACTGTTCACCAAAGGAATGCTCTTATAACTGTCAAACACAGTGACATTCTCTAAACTGTCCACCACAGGTACATCCTCCCCACTGTCAACCACAGTGACGTTCTTCCCACTGTCCACCATAGAGTTGCCCTTCCTACAGTCCACCAAAGTGATATCCTCTACTGTCTACAACAGGGAGGTCCTCCCACTGTCAACCACAGGGAGGTCCTCCCACAGTACACCCCAGGGACATCCTTGCCACTGTCCACCACAGGGATGAACTTTCCACTGTCCACCATAGGTAGATCCTTCACACTATCCACCAAAGAGATGTACTTTCCACTGTACACCACAGGGACATCTTTCCCATTGTCCACCAAAGGGACATCCTACCCACTCTCCACCACAGGGACGTTTTTCCAACTGTCCACAACATGGATGTCCTAAACACTGTGCACCACAGTGACATTTTTCCCACAGTCCACCACTGGGACTTCCTTCCCGCTGTCCACCACAGGAATGTCCTCTCCACTGTATACCACGGAGACATACTTTCAACTGTCCACCACAGAAACGTCCTCATCACTGTCCACCAGATGGATGTCTTTCTCACTGTCCACCACAGAGACTTTATCCCTGCTGTCCACCACAGGGACGTTCTTCCCACTGTCAACAACAGGAATGTCCTACCCACAGTCTACCACAGAGAGGTCCTCCCCCAACTTCCACCACAGGGATGTCCTCCCCACTGTCCATCAAAGGGACATCCTTTCCACTGTCCACCAAAGGGACATGCTTCAAACTGTCTACCACAGAGATGTCCTTCAACTGTCCACCACAGGGACATACTTCCAAATTTCCACCAGAGGGACATCCTTCACACTGTCCACCACTGGGATGCCCTTACCACTGTCCACCAAAGTAACATACTTCCCACTATCCACCACAGGGACATCCTCCCAACTGTCCACCACAGGAACATCCTCCTCATTGTCCACCAGAGAGATGTCCTTCCCACTGTTTACCACAGGAACGACCTTCCCACTCTCCACCACATACAGGTCCTCCCCGCTGTCCACCACCAGAAAGTTTTTCCCACTCTCCCCCACATGGACATCCTCTTAACTTTCCACCACAGGGACGTCCTCCCCACTGTCCACCACTGGTATGTCCACTCCACTGTCCATTACAGTGATGTTCGCCCCATTGTCCACCACAGGGACTTCCTTCCCGCTGTCCATCACAGGGACACCTTTCCCACTGTCTACTACAGGGTCATCCTCTCCAATATCCAGCATTGTGATGTTCCACAGTTCACTACAGAAACACCCTCCCCACTGTGCACCACAGGAAAATCCTCTAGTGCACAACAGAAATGTCTTCACAACGGTGCACCACAGGGACATCCTCCAGTGCACAAGAGAGACATCCTTCACACTGTGCAGCACAGAGAGGTCCTCTCTGCTATCCACCACAAAAATGTCCTTCCCACTGTCCATGACTCAAAAGTCCTCCCTTCTGTCCACCAAATGAACATCCTTCAAACTGTCCACCAAAGTGATGTCCTCCCCACTGTTCACCACAGGGATGTCCTTCCCACTATATTCCACAAGTAGGTGATCTCCACTGTCCACCACAGTGACGTCCTTCCCACTGTCCAAAACATTTCATGTCCTTTCCATTGTCCATGACAGAAAAGTCATTCCCACTATCCACCACAGAAAAGTCCTCCCTGCTGTCTACCATAGTGATGTCCTTTCCATTTTCCTCCACAGAAACGTCTTCCACGCTGTCCACCACAGTGACGTCCTACTAACTGTCCACCACAGGTATATTCTCACCACTGTCCACCACAGGAATGTCTTACCCACTGTCCACAACAGTGTGGTCCTCCTCACAGTCCAACAAAAAAACCTCCTCCCCACTGTATACCACATGGACGTCCTTCCCACTGTTCACCAAATTTATGTCTTTACCACTGTCCACTACAAGAATATCCCTACTGTCTACTACAGGGACATCCTCCCCACTGTCCACCAAAGGGACGTTTTTCCAACTGTCCTCCACAGAAACTTTCTACCTACTGTCAACAATTGAAATGTCCATCCCACCCTCCACCACATTGATGTCCTCCCCACCGTCCACCACAATTATGTCCTCCCAAATGTCCACCACAGGGACATCCTCCCCACTGTCCACCACAGGGATGTCCTCCCAACTGTCAATCACAGGAATGTCTTCCCACTGTCAAAAACAGGGATGTCCTTACCACTGTCCACCACAGAAATTTCCTCTCCACTGTCCACCACAGGGACATCCGACCCACTGTCCACCAAAGGGACGTCCTTCCCACTGTCCACAACAGGGAGTGTCTTTCCAACTGTCCACAACAGGGACTTAATCCCACTGTTGACCACAGAGACGTCCTCCCCACTGTTCATAAAAGGGACATCCCCCCACTGTCCACCATAGGGACATCCTTCCTACTGTCCACCAAAAAATGTCCTTCCTACTGTCCACCACAGGGACATCCTTCCCACTGTCCACCTAAAGGATGTCCTCCCCACTGTCCACCACAGGGTCATCCTCACCAATGTCCAGCACAGTGAAGTCCTACCCAATGTTCACCAAAGGGACATCCTCCCAACTGTGCACCACAGGGACATCCTTTTGTGCACAACAGGGACGTCTTCACCACTGTGCACTAAAGTGACATCCTTTCCACTGTACACCACAGAGTGGTCCTTCCCGCTGTCCACCACAGGGATGTCCTTCACATTGTCCACCAAAGATAGGTCTTTTCTCTTGTCCACCACAGTGACTTCCTTTCAACTTTCCTCCACAGAATGTCTTTCATGCTGTCCACCACAGCGATGTCATAACAACTGTTCAACACAGGGATGTCCTCTTCTCTGTCCACCCAAAAAAATGTCCTACCCACTGTCCACCACAGTGTGGTCCTCCCCACTGTCCACCACAAAAACCTCCTCCCCACTGTCCACCAGACTGACGTCTTCCCCACTGTCCAAATCAGGGACGTCCTCACCTCTGTCAACCACATGGACGTTTTTCCCACTGTGCACCAATTTGATGTCCTTCCCACATTGCATTACATGGAACTCCTCACCACTGTCCAACACAGGGACATCCTTCCCACTGTCCACCACAGGGACGTTCTCCTCACTGTCCAACAAAGGTACATCCTTCCAACTGTCCACCACATGAACATCTGCCAAACTATCCACCACAGTGACATCCTCCCCACTGTCTACCACAGGGATGTCCTCCTCACTATCCAACAAAGGGACATCCTTTCCACTGTCCATAACAGTGCCGTCCTCTCCACTGTCTGCACCAGGACATCTTTCCCACTGTCCACCAAATAAAGGTCCTCTCCACTGTCCACCACAGGGATGCCCTCCCCACTGTACACTACAGGGACATCCTACTATGCACAACAAGGCCCTCCTCAATACTTTGTACCACAGGGACATCCTCTGATGCACAACAGGGAGGTCCTCACCACTCTCCACCACATAGAGGTCCTCCCCATTGTCCACCAAGGTTATGTCCTACCCACTGTCCACCACAGGAACCTTCTCCCCACTTTCCATCATAGGGACATCCTATAATTGTCCACCAGATGAAGTTCTTTTACATGGTCCACCACAGGAATGTCTTCCACACTGTCCACCGAAGGGACGTGCTTCCCACTGTCCACCACAAGGACGTTCTCCCAAGTGTTCAACACAGGGATATCCTCCCCACTGTCCACCACAGGTACATACTTTCCACTGTCCACTACAGGGATGTTCTTCCCACTGTCCACCACAGAGATATCCTCCTCACTGTCCACCACATGAATATCCTCCCTACTGTGCACCACAGAGACGTCCTCCTATGCATAACAGGGACATCCTAGACACTGTGTACCACAGGGACATCCTCCTGTGCACAACAGGGACATCCTCACCACTGTGCACCGCAGGAATATCCTGTCCACTGTCCACCACAAAGACGTCCTCCCCCCGTCCACCAGAGGGAGGTTCTCCCCGCTATTCACCAACTAACGTCCTTACCACTGTCCAACTCAGGGTCGTCCTCACCAATGTCCACCACAGGGACGTCCTTCCTATTGTTCACAACAGGGAAATCCTCCCCACTGTCCACCAGAGTGAGGTCCTCCACACTCTCCACCACAGGGATGTTCTCCCAACTGTCCACCACAGGCACATCCCCCCACTGTCCAACAAAGTGATGTCCTTACCACTGTCCACCACAGGGTCATCCTCACCAATGTCCAGCACAGTGATGTCCTTCCCACTGTTCACCACAGGGACATTCTCCTGTGCACAACAGGGACGTCCTCAACTGTCCACCACAGAAACATACTCATCACTGTCCACCACAGTGTCATCTTTACCACTGTTAACCACAGAGAGGTCTTCCTGTTGTAAACCACAGGGTCATCCTTCAAACTTTCCACCACAGAAACGTCCTCCCCACTGTCCACCACAGGGATGACCTACACACTGTTTATTTCAGGGAGGTCCTCACCAATGTCGAGCACAGTGACATCCTTCCCACTGTTCACCACAGGAATATCCTCCCCACTGTCCATGACAGGGAGGTCCTCCCCACTGTCTACCACAAAGAGGTCCTTTCCACTGTCTACCAAGGGATATCCACTACAGGTTCATCCTCATCAATTTCCACTACAGGGTTGTTCTACCTACTGTTCCCGAGAGAAACATCACACTGTGAATCACAGGGACATCCTCCTGGGCACAACAGGGATGTCCTTCCCAATGTCCAACAAAGAGATGTCAACCCCACTGTCCACTACAGGGACGTCATACCCACTGTCCACCACAGGAACCTCCTCGCCACTTTCCACCACAGGGATATCCTATAATTGTCCACCTGATGAAGTTCCTTCACATGGTCTACCACAGGGATGTCTTCCACACTGTCCACCAAAGGGATGTGCTTCCCACTGTCCACAACAGGGACATTCTCCCAACTGTCCAACACAGGGACATCCTCCCCACTGTGCACCAAAGTGATGTCCTTCCCACTGTCCACAAAAGAGACATCCTCCCCACTCTCCATCACAGAGACATACTTCTCACTGTCCACCACAGGGAGGTCCTCCCCACTATCCACCACAGTGATATCCTAGCCACTGTCAACGAGAGGGATGTCCTCCCCATTGTTCAAAACAGAGAGGTCCTACCCACTGTCCACCAAAGGGACGTCTTTTCCAATTCCACCACAAGGATGTCTTCCCAACTGTTCACCACAGGGACATCCTCCCCACTGTCCACCACAGGACATCCTTTCCACTGTCCATCACAGAAAGTTCCTTCCTGCTGTCCACCAAAGCTATGTCCTTCTCACTCTCCACTCCAGAAACATCCTCCCTACTGTCTAAAACAGGGATGACCTCCCTACCAATGTCCATGTCAGGGACATCCTACACACTGTCCACCACAGGGAGGTCCTCTCCCCTGTCCACCACAGAGATGTCCTTCCCATTATCTACCAAAGTGACATCCTTCCAAACTGTCCACAACAGGGATGATGTCCCAACTGTCCACCACAGGTACATCATCCCCACTGTCAACCACAGTGATGTCCTTCCCACTGTCCACAAGAGGGACGTCCTTCCCACTGTAACCACAGAAACATCCTCCCCACTGTCCACCACAGGGACATCCTCCCCACTGTCCACCACAGTGACATCCTTTCCACTGTCCACCACAGGGACGTCCTCACAACTCTCCACCACACGGACATCCTCTCCAATGTCCACAACAGTGAAATCCTTGGCACTTCCACAACAGGGAAGACCTCCCCATGGTCCACCAGAGGGACATCCTTCCCACTCTCCACCACAGAGATGTCCTCCCCACTGTCCACAATAGGGATGTCCTTCCAATTTTCACCTCAGAGTTATCCTCCCTGCTGTGCACCACAGTGATATTTTCCCACTATCCACCACAGAAACTTCCGCATCACTGTCCACCACAGTGACATCCTCCCCACTTTCCACCACAGGGATGTCTTTCCCTCTGTCCACCACATGGATGTCCTTCCCACTGTCCACCACAGGGATGTCCTTCCCACTGTACACCAAAGGGACATCCTCCTCACTGTCTACCACAGGGACGTCCTCCACACTGTCCACCACAATGGCATCCTCCACACTGTCTCCCAAAAGGACATCATTTCCACTGTCTACAAGAGGGATGTTCTCCCCAATGTCCACCACAGGGACATCCCTACCTCAGTCCACCACAGGCATGTTTTTTCACTTTCCACCACAGGGATGTCCTCCTGTGTACTAAAAATATGTTTTTAACCACTGTCCATCACAGGGTCGTCCTCAAAAATGTCCAAAACTGTGGAGTCTTTCCCATTGTTCAGCACAGGGACATCATCAACACTGTGCACCAGAGGGACATACACCTGTGCACAACAGGGTCATCCTCACTGTGCTCCCTTTAAACTGTCCACAACAGGGATGTCCTCCCCACTGTCCACCAGAGTAAGGTCCTCCCTACTGTCCACCAGAGGGAGGTCCACTCCACTGTCTACCAAAGGGAGGTTTAACCCACTGTCTACAAAAAATGTCCTTCCCACTTTCTACCACAGGGATGTCCCCCCACTGTCCATCAGAGGGACACACTCCACACTGTCCACCAGTGGGACATTCTTCCTACTATCCAACACAGGGACATTGTTCCCACAGTCCCCAACAAATACATCCTCCCCACTGTCCACCACAGGGAGGTTCTCTTCACAGTCCACCACAGGGATGTTCTTTCCACAGTCTACCAAAGGGATGACTCCCCAACTGTCCACCAAATTGACTTACTTCCTACTGTCCACCACAGGGATGTCCTCCCCACTGTCCATCATAGGTATATTCTTCCCACTGTCCATGACAATGCCGCCAGCCCACGGTGCAACACATGGATGTTTTCCCCACTGTCCACCACAGTAACCTCCTCCTGTATACAAAAGGAATGTCCTTACCACTGTCCAAAACATAGTCATCCTCCCCACTGTCCACCACAGGGACATCCACCTGTGCACCACAAGAACATCCTCCCCAATGTCCACAAGGTCGTGCTCCCCAGTGTCCACCACAATGAATTCCTCCCCACTGTCCATAACAGGGATGTCCTCCCCACTATCCAACATAAGGACATCCTTCCCACTGTCTACCACAGGAACATCCTTCCCACTGTCCACTACAGAGACATACTTTCCACTGTGCACCACAGGGACATTATCCTGTGCACAGTTGGGATGTCCTCACCACTGTCCACCACAGAGATGTCCTTCAAACTGTCCAACACAGGGACATCCTTCACACTATCCATAACAGGGACATCCTCTTGTGTACTACAGGCCCCTCCTCCCCACTGTTCACCTCAGGGATATTCTCCCTACTGTCCACAACAGGGATATCCTTTCCACTGTCCTCCACAGGGATCTCCTCCCCACTGTTCACCACAGGTACATTCTTCCCACCATCCACAACAGAGACATCTGCCCCACTGCCCACCTAAAGAATGTTTTCCCCACTGTCCAACACAGGACATCCTCCTGTATACACCAAGGATGTCCTTACCACTGTCCACCAAAGGGGCATACTCCCCACTGTCCACCACAGAAATGTCCTTCTCACTGTCCACTACATGGACGTCCTCTCCACTGTCCACCACAGGAAAGTTTTTTCCATTGTCCACAACAGGGATGTCATCCCCACCATCAACCACCTGGACTTCCTCTTAATTGTCCTCCACAAGGATATCCTTCCCATTTTCAACCACAGGAAAGTCCTTCCCACTATCCATCACAGGAACGTCCTCTTCACTGTCCACCATAGGAACATACTCCCCACTGTCTACCACAAGGACGTCCTCCCCACTGTCCACCACAGGGACGTCCTTTCCTCTGTCCAGCACAGGGAAGTCTTCACCACTCTCCACCACAGGGACATTCTCCCCACTGCCCACCACATGGAATTCCTCCCCACTGCCCACCACAGGGATGTTCTCCTCACTGTCAAACACAGAGATGTCCTTCCTACTGTCCACCTCAGGGATGTCCTCCTTCCTATCCATCACTGAAACATCCTCCCCACTGTCTACCACAGGGGCATGATACCAACTGTCCACCACAGGGATGTCTTTCCCACTGTCCACCAACTGGACAGTGCATGGCCAGTTAATACAATGTTTATACCAAAATCAAAGGAAACATCTTAACTCAAACTGCACAAGTAACGTGTATTTAGTGCTTTCAGCACTCTAATAGTTGTCTTTAACTCAGGTAGTACACATGCTTTTCTACTTGCGTATTTATACAAGCACTCCTTCTTTAGTTTCCACCATAGTAATGTCCTACAATCTGTTCACCACAAAGACATCCTATTCACTGTCCACCAAAAAGACGTCTTCCTGTGTACCACAGAGATGTCCTCCCCACAGTCCAACACAGATGTGTCCTCTCCATTGACCACCACAGCTATGTCCTCCACACTATCCACCATAGAGATGTCTTCACACTGTCCCAACTGAGACATCCTTCACACTGTCCACCACAGGGACTTACATGTGTGTACAACAGGGACGTCCTCCCCACTGTCAAACACAGGTAAGTGTCCTCTTCACTTACCACTACAAGGACGTCCTTCACAATGTCCACCACAAGGACATCCTTCCCACTGTCCACCACAGGGATATCCTTCCCACTGTTCACCACAGGTACATTCTTCCTACTGTCCACCACAGAGACGGCCACCACACTGCCCATCACAGGGATGTTTTCCCCATTGTCCACCACAGGGATGTCTTCCTGTGTAACACAGGGACTTCCTTGCCACTTTCCAACACAGGTACATCCTCCCCACTGTCCACCACATGATGTCTTCCCCACTGCCTACCACAGAGATATACTCCCCACTGTCTACCATAGGAACATCCTTTCCACTGTCCATCACAAGGAGGTCTACCCCACTGTTCACCACAGTGATGTCCTCCCCACTGTAAACCACAGGGATGAACTTTTTACTATCCACCACAGGTACATCCTTCCCACTGTCCACCACAGGTACATCCTTCCCACTGTCCACCACAGGGACATTCTTCTCACTGTCCACCACAGTGATGTCCTTCCCAGTGTCCACCACAGAAAAATCTTCCCCACGGTCCACAAGAGAGATGACCTCCTGTGAATCACAGTGACATCCACCCAACTGTCCACCACAGAGATGTTTTTCCACTGCCACCACAGAAATATCCTCCCCACTGTCCACCACAAAAAAGTCCTCCTCACTGTCCATCACAGAGATGCCTTCACCACTGTCCACCAAAGGGATGTTCTCCTGTGCACCACAAAGAAGTCTTCTCCACTGTCTACTACAGAGATGTCCTCCCCTCTCTTCACCACATAGACTTTTTTCCACTTTCCACCACAGGGACGTCCTCACCAGTGTCCATTACAGGTATGTTCTCCACACAGTCCAACACAGGTACATTTTTCTCACTGTCCACCACAGAAATGTCCTCCCCACTGCAGGGATGTCCTCCTCAAAGTCCGCCACAGAGATGTCCTCCTGTGTACCACAGGATTGTCCTCTTCACTGTTCACCACAGGGAAATCCTCTCCACTGTCCACCACATGAACTTCCTCCCCACTGGGCACCACAGAAACGTCCTTCACACAGTCCACCACAAAGATGTTCTCCTGTGCAACAAAGGGACATCCTCCCCACTGTCCACCACAGGGACATACTTCCCACAGTCTGCCAAATGGACAACCTCCCCATTGTTTATCACAGGTATGTTCTTCCCACTGTCCATGACAGGGACATCTACCCCACTGTACACCAAAGGGACATCCTCCCCACTGTGCACCACAGGGACTTCCTCCTGTGTACCACAGGGAGCCTTTACCACTGACCACCACAGGGGCATCCTTCCCACTCTCAAACACAGGGTAGAGTTTCCCACTGTCCAGCATATGGACATCCTCTCCACTGTGCACCACAGCAACATCCTCCTGTGCACCACAGGATGTCCTACCCACTTTCTACCAAAAAAGTCCTCTGCACTGTCCACCACAGAAATGTAATTCCAAAGTCTGCCACAGGGAAGTCCTTTCCACTGTCCACCACAGGTATGTTCTTCCCACTGTCTGCCACAGGGACGACCTCTCCACTGTCCACCAAAGGTATGCTTTTTTCCACTGTCCACCACAGACACATCTTTTCCACTGCCTACCACAAGGACATTCTCCCCACTGTCCACCACAGACAAATCTTCCCCACTGTCTACCACAACGATGTCCTCCCCACTGTCCACCACAGAAACATTCTTACAACTGTCATCCACTGAGACATCCACCACACTGTCCACCACAGGGATTTACTCCTGTGTACCACAGGGACGTGCTCCCCACCCCCACCACAGCCGTGTTCTCCCCACTGACCACCACAAAGACATCCTCCATGCTTTCCTAGACTGAAATATCATCTCCACAGTTAACCACAGGGACATCCTCTCGACTGTCCACCATAGGAATATCCTCCCCACTGTCCACCACAGTGTTGTACTTCTGTGCACAACAGGGATGTCCTTTGCACTGTCCAAGACAATCACTTATTCCCCACTGTCCTTAACAGAGATGTCCTTCCCACTGTCCACCACAGGGACATCCTTTTCACTGTCCACAACAGCAATGTCCTCCTCACTGTCCATGACAGTTATGTACTTCAAACAGTCCACCACAGAGATGGGCACAAACTGTCCATCACAGGGATGTTTTCATCACTGTCCACTACAGGGACATCCTCTTTTGTACCACAGGGATGTCCTTTACACTGTCCACCAAAGGGGCCTCCTCCCACTGTCCACACAGGGATGTCCTCACCAATGTTCACCAAGGGGACATTCTATCAACTGTCCAACACAGGAATGTCCTTTACACTATTCACCAGATTGTTGTCCTCCTGTGCACCACAGGGACATCCTCGCCACTGTCCACTGCAGGAACATTCTCCCCACTGTCCAAAACAGAGATGCCCTCCCCATCTACACAACAGGAACATCTTATCGACTGTCTACCACAAGAATGTCCTAACTGAACACCACAGTGAAATTCTCTCAACCGTCCACAACAGGCACATCCTCCTCAGTGTCCTCAACAAAAAAGTATTCACCACTGTCCTCTCAGGGACGTCCTTTTTACTGTCCATCACAGGGACATCCTCCCCATTGTCCACCACAGGGTCATCATACCCACTATCCAACACAAAGACGTCCTCCTGAGTACCAAAGAAATGTTCTTCCCACTGTCTACCACAGAGGCATCCTCCCCACTGACCACCACTGGGTCGTCTTCCACACTGTCCACTATAGAGATGTACTCCTAACTGTCCACCACAGGGATGTTCTCTCCACTGTCATCCACAGGAAAGTCTTCCCCACTGTCCATTACAGGAAAATCTTCCCTACTGTTCACAACAGGGACATATTCCTCACTGTCCACAACAGGAAAGTCCTCCCAACTGTCCACCACAGTGACTTCCTCATATGTACCACAGAAACTTCCTCAGCACTGTCCTCCACAGGGGCATCCTCAACTATGACCACCAACTATGACCTCAACTATGACCACCACAGGTAAATCTTTCACATTGTATACCACAGGGACCTCCTCACCACTGTACACCACAGGGACATCCTCCCTACTTTCTGCCACAGGCACATCCTCTTAAGTCTCCTCAACAGAGAAATCCTCACCACTGTCCACTCAGTGATGGTCTTTTTACTGTCCACCACAGGGATGTCCTCCCCAGTGTCCATCACAGGGAAATTCACCCCACTGGCCACCACAGGGACATCATACCCAATGTCCACCACAAAATCATCCTTGCCACTGTCCACCACAAAGATGTCCTCCTGTGTACCACAGAGATGTCCTTCCCACTGTCCAACAGAGAGGCATTCTCCCCATTGAACACCACAGGGACTTCCTCCACACTGCACCACAGAAACATCCTCCCAACTCTGAACCATAGGGATGTCCTCCCCACTGTGCACCACAGGCAAGTCTTCCCTACTGTCTACCACAGGAATGTATTTCTCACAGTCAAACACGGGCATGACCTCCTCACTGTCTACCACAGATATGTGCTCCCCACTGTCCACCAAAGAAAAGTCCCCTCCAGAGTCCACCACAGGATGTCCTCCCATCTGTCCACCACAGAAATGTCCTCTTCACAGAGAACTCATACCCAGTGTCCACCACAGGGATGTCATTTCTACTGTCCACCAAAGGAACATCTTTTTATGTACCACGGGAACTTCCTCAGCACTGTTCTCCACAGGGGCATCCTCAAAATGGAATACCACGGGGACATCTTCTTCATTGTCCATCAGAGGGACTTCCTCCCCACTCCCCACCACAGGGACATCCTCCCCAACTTCCACCACCAGGACGACCTCCTGGACACTACAGGGACATCCACCAACTGTCCACAACAGATATGTTCTCCCCACTGTCCACAACAGGAATGTCCTTCTCTGTCCACCACAGGGATGTCCTTCCCAATGTCCACCACACGTACATCTTCCAATGTACCGCATTGATATACACCTCACTGTATACCACAGAAATATCCTCCCCACTGTTTACCACATGGAAGTCCTCCCCACTGTCCACATTAGGGACATTGTCCCCACTGGCCACCACAGGTACATCCTCCTCACTGTCCACCACAGCAACGCCCCCCTTTGCAACACTAAACCTCCTCCCTACTGGCCACCACAGAAATGTCCTCTCAACTGTCCACCACAGGGACATCTTCCCCACTGTCCACCACAGGGACATCCACACCACAGTCCACCACAGGGATGTCCTCCAATGTACCACATTTACATCCACCCACTGTCTACCACAGAAACGTCCTCCCCACTGTCCACTACAGGTAGTCTTTCCAACTTTCCACCAAAGTTAAGGCCTCCTCACTGTTCACCACAGAGATGTCTTCACAACTGTTCATCACAGGGACGTCCTCCTGTGCATCAAAAAAATTTCCTCCCCACTGTCCAGCACAGGGTTGTCCTCTCCCCTGTCCACCACAGGAATGTCCTCCTCACTGTCCACCTAAGGGACGTCCTTGCTACATCCACCACAGGGACATCCTACCCACTGTTCACCACAGGGATGTCCTCCCCACTGTCCACTACAATGGTGTCATCCTTATTGACCACCAAAGGGAACTCCACCTCACTGTCTAACACAAAGACAGCCACCCCATAGAAATGTCCATAGACATAGACTGTCTATGTCCATAGACAGTCCACCATAGTGTTGTCCTCCTGTGGACCACAGGGACGTCCTCCCCACTGTCCACAACAGGGACTTTCGCCCCGCTGTCCAAAACAAAGACGTCTCCCCACTGTCAACCACAGGGAAGTATTCCCCACTGTCCACTTTATGGATGTCCTCCCCACTGTCAACCACAGGTATGTCCTCACCACTGCCCGTCACAGGGACATCCTCCTGTGCACCACAGGGAGATACTCACAAATGTCCACAAAAGAGATATTCTTGCCATTGTCCACCAGAGGAATATCCTCCACACTCTCCACAATAGGGACATGCTTCCCACTGTCTACCATAGAAACATCCTTTCCACTGTCCACCACAGGGACGTCCTCCTCACTGTCCACTACAGAGAAGTCCTTCTCATTGTCCTCCACAGTTAATTCCTCCTCACTGCCCACCACAGTGACCTCCTACCACTGTCCACCACAAAGATATCCTCTGCACTGTTCACCACAGGAACATCCTCCTTATTGTCCACCCCAGGAACCTAAACCTGTGCACCACAGGAACGTTCCCCCACTGTTCACTAAAAGGACATCCTTCCCAATGTCCACCCCACTGAAATCGTTTTCACTGTCTACCACAGGGACGTTCTTCCCACTGTCCACAACAAGAATTTCTTTCTCACTGTCTGCCAGAGGGAAGTCCTCCCCACTGTCAACCATAGGGATGTCCTCCCCACTGTCCACTACAGGGATGTCCTCCTCACTGTCAACAACAAGAAAGCCCTCCCCACTCTCGATCTCAGATATGTCCTTTCTAGTGTCCACCAGAGAGACATCCTCCCCACTGTCCACTACAGAGACATCATACCCACTGTTCACCAAAGATATATTATTCCCTCTGTCCACTAAAAGGCCATCCTCCCCATGTCCAAAAGAGGGAAAAACTCCACTGTCTACCACAGGGATGTCATACCCACAGTCCACCACAGTGATGTCTTTTCTACTGTCCACCACAGGGACCTCCTCCCCACTGTCCACCACAGTGGTCTCCTCCTCACTGTCCATCCCAGGCCAGTCCTTCTCAGTGTCCACCACAGGGACATTCTTCCCACTGTCCACCACAGTGGTCTCCTCCTCACTGTCCATCACAGGCCAGTCCTTCTCAAGTGTCCACCACAGGGACATTCTTCCCACTGTCCACCACAGTGGTCTCCTCCTCACTGTTCATCACAGGCCAGTCCTTCTCAGTGTCCACCACAGGGACATTCTTCCCACTGTCCACCACAGGGACTTCCTCCTCACTCTCTACCAGAGGGTAGTCCTCCACATTGTTTACAAAAAAGACCCACACCTCACTGTCCACCACAGGAACTTTCTCCCCACTGTCCACTACAGGGGTGTCCTTCCCATTTTCCACCACAGTAATGTCCTCCTAACTGTATACAATAGGGAAGGCCTCCTCACTGTGAACTTCAGGGACATCCTCAAAACTGTCCACCACAGGGATGTCCTACTCACTGTCAACAGCAGGGAAATCCTCCCCACTGTCCACCTCAGGGTCACCCTTTTTACTGTCCATCATGGGGACGTCCTCCCCACTATCCACCACAGGGACATTCTCCCCACTGTCCACCACAGGAATGTCATACCAATTGTCCACCAAAAGATATCATTCCAACTGTCCACCAAAAGGATGTTCTCCCAATTGTCCATCACAGGTACATCATAGCCACTGTCCACCACAAGGACGCCCTCCCCACTGTCCATCACAGGGATGTCCTCCTCACTGTCCACCACAGGCCTGTCTCCCTCACTGTCCACCACAAGGACACCCTTTCCACTGTCCACCACAGGGACATCCTTCCCACCATCCAGCACAAGGACACCCTTCCCACCGTCCAACACAGTGATGTCCTTCCCATTGTCAACCACCGGGACGTCCTTTTGTGTACCACAGAGATATCCACCCCACTGTCCACCAAAGAAATGTCCTCTGCATTCTCCAACACAGGGAAGTCCTCCCCACTTTCCACCTTAGTGACATCCTCCCCACTGTCCACCACAGAAATGTTTTCCCACTGTCCACCACAGGTACTTTCTTCTCACTGTCCACCACAGAGATGACCTCACTACTGTCCACCACTGAGTCCTCCTTTCGACTGTCCACCACAGGGACATCCTCTTTACTCTCCAACAGAGTGACATTCTCCCCACTGTCCATCACAGGGATGTGGTCCTCACTATCGATGACAGACTTGTCCTATTCACTGTTCACCACAGAGACATCATCCTAATTGTCCACCACAGGGACATACTCCTGTGCACCACAGGAACGTTCTCCCCCTCTCCACCACAAAGATGTACTCTTCACTATCCACCCCACTAAAATCCTTTCTGCTGTCCACCACAGGGACATCCTCCCCACGGTCAACCACAGGGATTTCTTCCTCACTGTCCACCAGAGCAAAGTCCTCCACACTGTTTACTTAAGGGACGTCCTCCCCACTGTCCACCACAATGATGTCCTCCCTACTGTCCACCACAGAGATGTCCTCACTGTACTCCACATAGATGGCCTCTGCACTGTCCACCAAAGGGATGTTTTCCATATTTCCACAACAGGGATGTCATCCTGTGCACCACAGGAACTTCTTCCCCACAGTCCACCACAAGGATGTCCTCTTCAATCTCCACTACACTCAAATCCCCCCGCCACTGTCCACCACAGGGATGTCCACCTACCGTCCACCACAGGGATTTCCTCCTCACTATCCACCAGAGGGAAGTTCACACCACTGTTCACTACAGGGACATCTTCCTCTCTGTGCACAAGAGGGATGTCCTCCACAATGTTTACCTAAGGGACACCCACTTCACTGTCCACCACAAGGATATCCTTCACACGTTTTACCAAAGAAACATACTTCCAACTGTTTACCACAGGGACTTTTTTCACTGTCCACCACAGGGACATCCTCCCCACTGACCACCAGAGGGGCATCCACCCCACTGTGCACCAGAGGGACATCCTCCCCACTGTCAACCACAGTGACATCTTCCATAATGTCCACTACACAGATGTCTATTCTCACTGGCCACCACAGGGATGTCCTTTTGTGCACTACAGGAATGTCCTCCCCACTTTCCACCCCACTGATATGCTCCCCACTGTCTAACACAGGGATATCCATCTACTGTCCACCTCAGTGAAGTTCTTTTCACTGTCCACTACAAGGATGTCCTCCTCACTGTCTTCAATGCAGAAGTCTTCCCCACTGTCCACTCAGGGACAGTCCTACTTACTGTTCAAAACAAGGACATCATCCCTACTGTCCACTACAGGGACATCATTTTTTGTACCAGAGAAACATCCTTCTCACTGTCCACCACAGTGTCATCCTCCTGAGCACCACAGGGACATTCTCCCCAGTGTCCACCACAGGGACATCTTCACTACTGTCTACCACAGGGACGTTTTCCTCACTGTCCTCCACAGAAACATCCTCCCACTGACAACAACAGGGACATCATCCCCACTTCCCACAACAAAGATGTCACTGTCACTGTCCACCACAGTGAATTACTCCCCACTGTAAACCACAGGGACCTGCTCCCCACTGTCCACCACAGAGACATCCTTCCCACTGTCCAGCAATGAAACATCCTTCCCACTGTCCACCACAGGGACGTCCTCCCTGCTCACCACCACAGGGCATCCTCTCCTCTGACCACCACAAACCTGTCCTCCACACTGTCCATGACAAAAATATTCTCCTCATTGTCCACCACAGGGATGTCCTTTACACTGTCCACCAAATAGTTGTCCTCCTGTCCACCACAGGGACATCCTCCCCACTGTCTACAACAGAGATGTCCTTCTCAGTGTCCACCACAGAGACGTCCTCTCTACTGTCCACCACAGGGGTGTCCTCCCAAAGGTCCACCACGGGGGTATCCTCCCCACTGTCAACCACAGAGATATCCTTCCCAGTGTCCACCACAGAGATGTCCTTTCAACTGTCCACCAAAGGGACATCCTCCACAGTGTCCACCAAATGTACATCCTTTTCACTGTCTACCACAGGCCCATCCATCCCACTGTCCACTACACGGACATCCTCTCCACTGTCAACCACAGGAACATTCTTTCCACTTTCCACCACAGGGACATCCTTTCCACTGTCCACCACAGGGATGTCCTCCCAACTGTCCACCAAAGGGGCATCCTCCCCACTCTCCACCACAGAGATATCTTTTCCAGTGTACACTACAGGGATGTCTTCCACAGTGTCCACCAAATTTACATCCTTTTCACTGTGCACCATAAGTCCATCCATCCCACTGTCCACCATATTTACATTCTCCACACTGTCCACCACAGGGATGTCCTCACAGCTGTCCACAACAGGGAAGTCCTCCTGTGTACCACAAGGACATCCTCCCCATTGTTTACCACAGAGAAATTCTCCCCACTGTCCATCACAGGGACATCCTTTCCACTGTCCCCCAGAGAGACATGCTCACCACTGTGCAGCACAAGCATGTTTTCCCCACTGTCCACCACAGGAACATCCTTCTGTGTACCACACGAATGTCCTCTACACTTTTCAGCACAGGGACTTCCTCTCCATGTCCACCACATGAACATCCTCCCCACTTTCAATGACAGATGTCCTCTCACTGTCCTCCACAGAAACTTCCTCACCACTGTTCACCAAAGAAACTTCCTCCCCATTGTCCATCAACGTGTCATCCTCCTGTACACCACAGGGATGTCCTCCCCACTGTCCACCACAGTGACATCCTCCGTACTTTCCACAACAGGGACTTCCTCCTCACTGTGCACCACAGAAATGTCCTCCCCATTGTCCACCACAGAAATGTCCTCACCACTGTCCACAACAGGGATGTTCTCGCCACTGTCCACTACGAAGCATCCTCCCCTTTGACCACCATAAGCACGTCCTCCACACTGTCCAAGACAAAGAGGTCCTCCCCACTGTTCACCACATGGACCTCTTCCACACTATACACCACAGTGTCATCCTCCTGTGCACCAGAGGGATGTCCTCCCCACAGTTCGCCATAGGGACATTCTCCCAGCTGTCCACCACAGGGCATTGCTTCTCACTGTCCTCCACAGAGATGTCCTCTCCAATGTCCACAACAGGTACATCCTCCCCACTGTCAAGTAGAGAGACATTCTTCATACTGTCCACCACTGAGATATCTATTCTCATTGGCCACGACAGGGATGTCCTTCGCAGTGTCTACTAAAGGGACATCCTCCTTATTTTCCAACACAGGGACCTCCTCCTATGTACCACAGGAACATCCTCCCCACTGTCCACCACAAGGATGTCCTCCCCACTGTCTAACCCACTGATATGCTCCCCAATCTCTAACACAGGGATGTCCATCCACTGTCCACCACAGGGTAGTTCTTCCCACTGTCCACCACAACAATGTCCTCCTCACTGTCTTCAATACAGAAGTCCTCCCCACTGTTGACTCAAGAATATTCTCCTTCCTGTCCACCACAGGATGTTATCCCCACTGTACAAGAGAGGGACACCATTTTTTGTACCACAGAAATGTCCTCTACATTGTCCACCAAAGTGAAGTCCTCTCCACTGTCCACCACATGAACAGTATCCCCATTGTCCATGACAGAGACTTCCTCCACACTATACACCACAGAGATGTTCTCCAGTGCATGAAAGGGACCTCCCCCTCACTGTCCACTACAAGGACATTCTTCCCACTGTCCACCACAGAAACATCCTCCTCACTGTCCACCACAAGCAACTTTTCCACACTGTCCACCACAGTGTCATACTCCTGTTCACCACAGAGGTGTCCTCCCCACTGTCCTTCACAGAAATATCATTTCACTGTCCACCACAGAGATGTCATCCCCACTTTCCACCACAAAGATGTCCTCCTCACTGTCCACCACAGTGAATTCCTCCCCACTGTCCACCACAGAGACATCCTTTTCATTATCCACCAATGAAACATCCTCTCCACTGTCCACCACAGGGCATCTTCTCCTCTGACCACCACAAAACTGTCCTCCACATTGTCCAAAAAAATATGTCTTCCCCACTCTTCATCACAGGGACATTCACCCCACTGTCCACCACAGATATGTCCTCCACACTGTCTACCAAATGTTGACCTCTGTGCACCACAGGGACATCCTCTTTAATGTCCACCATTGGGACATCTTCCCCACTGCCTACCAGAGGAACGTCCTTCTCACTGTCCATCACAGAGATGTCCTCCCACTGTCCACCACAGGGACGTCATCCCCACAAAGATGTCCACCTCACTGTCCACCCCAGTGAATTACTCCTCACTGTAAACCACAGGGACCTCCTCCCCATTGTCCACCACAGAGACATCCTTCCCACTGACCACCAATGAAACATCCTCCTCACTGTGTACCACAGATATGTCCTCCCCACTCACCACCACAGGGCATTCTCTCCTCTGACCACCAAAAACCTGTCCTCTACACTGTCCATGACAAAAATATTCTCCCCACTGTCCACTACAGGGATGTTCTTTACACTGTCCACCAAATTGTCCTCCTGTGCACTACAGGGATGTCCTCTTCACTCTCCACCATAGGGACATCCTTCCCACTGTCTACCACAGAGATGTCCTTCTCAGTGTCCACCACAGAGATGTCCTTTCCACTGTCCACCACACAGATGTCTACCACAGGAACATCCTATTCACTGTCAACCACAGGGACGTCCTCCTCACTGTCCACCCCACTGAAATCCTCCCCACTTTCCACTCAGGGACATCCTTCTTACTGTCCGCACAGGGACATCCACCTTACTGTCTACCATGGGGATATCCTCCCCAGTGTCCACCACAGGGACATCCTCTCTAATGTCCAGCACAGGGACATCCACCTTACTGTCTACCATGGGGATATCCTCCCCAGTGTCCACCACAGGGACATCCTCTCCAGTGTCCAGCACAGGGACATCATACCCACTGTCCAGCACAGGCATGTCCATCCCACTGTCCACCAAGGGACAATGAATGGCTGGCTAAAACAGTGTTTATAATAAAACCAAAGAACACGTTTTAACTCAAACTGCACAAGGAAAGTGCATTTAGTGTTTAAAGCACTCTAAGAGTTGTCTTCAACTCAGGTAGTACATATGCTTTTCTCCTTGGTTATTTTTACAGACGGGAACAGCCATCCATTGTATCATGCGTTTTAGCTAGAATACAGGTACTTATTTGTACATGGTATACAAAACAGAGAGTGATGCTTGGCCAGCTACTACAGTTTTTTTTTTACAGTGTTTATACCAAAATGAAAAGAATACGTCTTAACTCAAACTGCATAAGTAAATTGCATTTAGTGTTTCAGCTCTCTAATAGTTGTGTTTAACTCATGTAGTACACATGCCTTTCTCTTTGGGTATTTTTACAGACGGGAACTGCCTTACAATGTATCATGCATTTTAGCTGCCATACATGTACTTATTTGTACATAGTATATAAAACAAAGGACAATGCATGGCCGGCTAATACAGTTTTTATACCAAAATCAAAATCACACATCTTAACTCAAATGGGACACGTATTGTGCATTTAGTGTTTTTTGCTCTCTAATAGTTGTCTTTAACTCACATTGTACACATGATTTTCTCCTGGATTTATACAGGTATGTCCCCTTAATTACAACCACAGAAACATCCTTCAAACTGTCCACCACACAGACATCCTCGCCACTGTCCACCACAAAGATGTCCTCCTCTGTACCACAGAGACATCCTCCCCATTGTCCACCACAGGGATGCCCTCCTCACTATTCACCACAGTGACATCCTCCTCACTGTCCACCACAGTGATGTCCTCCACATTGTCCACCACAGTGAAATCCTCCCCACTGTCCACCACAGGGACATCCTCCTCAAAGTCTACCACAGGACCGCCCTCCTCACTGTCCAGCACGAGCACATCCTTCCCACTGTCCACCACAAGGATGACCTTCCCACTGTCCACCACAGAGACATAATTCCTAATTACCACTACAGGGACATTCTTGCCACTGTCTACATCTGGGATGTACTCCTGTGTATGACTGAGATGTCCACCCCACTGTCCACCTTAGGGATCTCCTTTCCACTGTCCAACACAGGTAAGACATCAGCACAGTCCACCACAGGTACGTCCTCCTCATACTCCACCAGAGAAAGGTCATCACCACTGTCTGCCACTGGGAACTCCTTTCCAAAGTCAACCACAGGTACATCATCCCCACAGTCCACCACAGTGAAGTCCTTCTTACTATCCACCACAGGGATGTCCTACTCACTGTCCACTACAGAGATGTCCCCCACACTGTCCAGCAAAGAGATGTCCTCCTTATTGTCCAGCACATGAACACCCTCTCCAATGTCCACCACAAGGATATCCTCTCCACTGTCTACACCACTGAAATCCTCCTCACTATCCACCAGAGGGACGTCCTTCCCACAGTCCACAACAAGGATATTTTTTCCACAGTCCACCACAAGGATGTCCTCCTCACTGTCCACCACAGGGATATCTTCCCCACTGTCAACAACAGGGACGTCCTCACTCTCCACACCACTGAAATCCTCCGCACTGTCAACCACAGGGATGGCCTCCAGTGCACCACAAGTACATCCTCCCAATGTACACCACAGAGATGTCCTTTCCACTGTCCACCACAGAAATGTTCTCCCCACTGTCCAACACAGGGACATCCTCCTCACTGCCCACCACAGGACCATCCTCCTCACTGTTCACCACATGGATATCCTTCCCACTATCCACCACATGGATTTTTTTCCCACTGTCCATCAAAGGGACGTATTCCACAATGTACAACACAGGGACATTCCTGCTACTGTCCACCATGGACACGTCCTCCTGTGTACCACAGAGATGTCCACCCTACTGCTTACCACAGATACATCCTCCCCACTGCCCACCACAGGAATGTCCTGCCCACTGTCCACCTTTCCACCAAATTTACATCCTCCCCATTTTCCACCACAAATATGTCCTCCTCACAGTCCAGCACCGAGATGTCCTCACCACTGTCCACCATGGGGACAGCCTTTCCACTGTGTACCACATGGGCAACCTCTTCACTGTCCACCACAGAGACATCCTCGCCACTGTCCACCACAGAGATGTAATCTCTACTGTCCACCACAGGGATGTCATTCTCACTGTCCACCACAGTGCTGTCCTCCACACTGTCCACCAAAGTGGCATCCTGTATATTGTTTACCACACGGTCATTCTCCTGTGCACCACAGGAACATCCTCCCCACTTTCCACAACAAGGATGTCCTCCCCACAGTCCACACCACTGAAACCTCCCCACTGTGCAGAACAGGAACGTCCTCTCCACCGCCCACCAAAGAGATGTACTTTCTACTGTCCACAAAAAGAATGTCATCCTCACTGTACACAACAGTGAAATCCTCCCCACTGTCCTCACAGGGACGTCCTCATCACTGTCTACCACAGGGATATCCTTCTCACTGTCCTTAACACAGAAGTTCTCCCCAATGTCCACTCAGGGATATTCTCCTTACTGTCTATCACAATGACTTCCTCCCCAGTTTCGACCACAGGGACATCCTCCTTACTGTCCACCACAGGGATGTCATACAAACTGTCCACCAAAGAAATGTCCTTCCCACTGTTCACCAAAGGGACAATTCATGGCCGGCTAATACAGTGTTTATACCAAAATCAAAGAACATGTCTTAACTCAAACTGCAAAAGTAACATGCATTTAGTGTTTTCTGCTCTCTAATAGTTGCCTTTAACTCAGGTAGTATACATACTTTTCTTTTTTGTATTTACACAGACGGGTACTGCCTTTCATTGTATCATGCATTTTAGCTGCAATATATGTACTTTCGTGTACATGATATACAAAACTAAGCACAATGCTTGGCCGGCTACTACAGTGTTTATACCAAAATAAAAAGAACACGTCTTAACGAAAACTGCACAAGTAACATGCATTTGGTGTTTTCAGATCTCTACTAGTTGTCATTAAATCACATAGTACACATGCTTTTCTCCTTGGGTATTTTTACAGATGGGAACTGCCTTACATTATATCATGATTTTTAGCTGTAATATGGGTACTTAATTGTACATAGTATATAAAACAAAGAATAAAGCATGGCCAGCTAATACTCTGTTTATACCAAAATCAGAAGAACATGTTTTAACTCAAACTGCACAAGTATCATTCATTTAGTGTTGTTAGATCTCTAATAGTTGTCTTTAACTCACTTAGTACATATGCTGTTCTCCTTCTGTATTTATACAGGTATGTCCTCCTCACTTTCCACCACAGAAACATCCTTTAAACTGTCCACAACAAAGATGCCGTCTCCACTGTCCACCACAAAAAATCCTCCCCACTGTCAACCACAGGGACATCCTCCCCACTGTCCACCACAGAGAGGTCCTCCCTACTTTCCTCTACAGAGGCGTCCTCCCCATTGACCACCACAAGGAAGTCCTCCACACTGTCCACCACAGAAAAATCCTCCACACTGTCCACCACAGGGACATCCTCCACACAGTCCACCACTGGTATGTCCTCCCCACTGTCCGCCACAGAGATGTCCTCCACACTGTAAACCACAGGAACATCCTCCACACTGTCCACCACGGGGACATACTCTTCTGTACCACAAGAACTTCCTCTCTATTGTCCACCACACTGAAAACCTCCCCACTCTCCACCACAGAGATGTCCTTTTCACTGTCTACCAGAGATAAGTCCTCCCCACTGTCCACCACAGGGATGTCATCCTCAAAGTACACCAGAGGGAAGTCCTTAACACTGTTTAACTAATAGACACCCAACTCACTGTCCACCACAGGAATATCCTCACCACATTTTACTAAAGGGACGTCCTTCTCACTGTCTGCCACAGGCCCGTTCTTCCCACTGTCCACCACAGGGACATCCTCCCCACTGTCTACCATAGAAATATCCTCCTTAAAGTTTACAAGAGGGAAGTCCTCTCCACTGTCCACCACAGGGATGTCATCCCCACTGATCACTACAGGGATATCCTTCTATGTACCACAGGGATTACCTCAGCACTTTTCTCCAAAGTGGTATCCTGAACACTGACCACCACAGGGACCTCCTCCCCAATGTCCTCCACAGAGAAATACTCCCTACTGTTCATCACATGTAATTCCTCCTCACTGTCCACCTTAGAAACATCCTGCCCATTTTCCACCACAGGTCCGTCCTTCCTGCTGTCCACCACAGACACATCCTCCCCACTGTCCAATATACTGATTTCCTTCCCACTGTCCACCACAGAGATGTCCTCACCACTGTATACCACAGAGATGTCCTCCTGTGCACCACAAGGATGTCCTTCCCTCTGTCCACTACAGAGATGTCTTCCACACACTACACCAAAATGACATTTTTTCCATTGTTCACCACAAAGACATCCTTCCCACTGTCCACCACAAAGGCGTCCTCCCCACTGTCCACACACAGGAATGTCCTCTTTACTGTCTATCATAGGTAGTCCTCTACACTGTCCACCACACAAACTTACTACCCTCTGTCCAACACAGAGACTTCCTCTCCACTGTCAACCATGAAGATGTCCTTCTTTGCAACAAAGGGAAAACCTCCCCAATGTCCACCACAGGGACATCCTCCAGTCTACCACAGTGATGTCCTTAACTCTGTCAACAATAGAGACTTCCTCCACACTATCCACAATATGTATGTACTCCTCACTGCCAACCACAGTGAAGTTCTCCTTCCTGTCCACCACAAGGACGTTTTTCCCACTGTACACCATAAAGATGTCCTCCACACTGTCCACCACAAGGACATTCTTTCCACTGTCCACCACAGGAACGTCATCCTCACTGTCAACAAGTGGGATGTCCTTCTATGAACCAAAGGGACTTCCTCACCAATGTCCTTTTAAGAGGCATCCTCAACACTGACCACCACAAGGACTTCCTTCACACTGTCCAGTAAGGAGATGTTTTTCCCACTGTCCACCACAGAGACTTCCTACCCACTGTCCACCACAAGGACATTCTTCTTACTGTCCACCACAGGGACATACTCCTTTGCACCACCAAAACATCCTCCTCATTTTCCCCCTCAGATGTCCTCTCCACAGTCAACCACAGGTACGTCCTCCTCACTATCCACCACAGATAAGTCTTCCCATTTACAAAGTCCATTACAAAGTCGTCCTCACCACTGTCCACCACTAAGATGTCCTCCTGTATACCACAGAGACGTCTTTTCATCTTTTCTCCACAGAGACGTCCTCCCCATTGACCACAACTGGACATCCTCCATAGTTTCCACCAAAGAGATGTCTTCACAACTGTCCACCACAGTGACATCCTCCCCACTGTCCACCACAAGTATGTCCTCCCCACTGTCCTCAACAGAGTTGTCCTCCAAACTGTAAACAAAAGTGACAATCTCCACACTACACTCAACAGTGACATGCTCCTGTATACAACAGGGAGATCCTCCCTACTGTTTACCACAGGGGGACCTCTCCACTGACCACCACAAGGACATCGTTCATACTGTCCACCACAATGCCGTACTCCTGTACACCAGAGGGATGTCCTCCCCACTGTCGACAACAGAGACGTCCTCCTTAATGTCCATCACATGGACATCCTTCCCACTGTCCACCACAGTGATGTCCTTCCAACTGTGCACCACAGGTATGTGCTTCCCACCATCCATCACAGAGACGTCCATGCCACTGTCCACCACAGTGATGTTTCCCCCTCTCTCCACCCCCGGAATGTCATCTTCTATACCACAAGGACATCCTTCCCACTGTCCACCACAGAAACATCCTCTCCACTGTGCACCAGAGGGACATTCTCCTGTGCACAACATGTATGTCCTCACCACTGTCTACAACAGAGATGTCCTCCACATTGTCCACCACAGTGACATGCTTAAAACTGTCCAGCACAGGGACGTCCTCCCCATTGTCCACCACAGGGACATTTTCCACACTGTTCACCACAGGCCCATCCTCCTCACTGTTTATCACATGGACATCCTTCCCACTTTCCACAGTGACTTCATTCACACTGTCCACCACAGTGACAATCTCCCCACTGTCTAAAACAGAAATATTCTCCCCACTCTCCACCACATGGACATCCTCCTGTGTACCACAGAGATGCCCACAACACTGTCCACCATAAAATCTCCTCCCCACTGTCCACCAAAGGGAAGTCCTCCTCATTATCGAACACAGAGATGTCCTCACTACTGTCCACCACAAGGATATCCTCTTCACTGTACACAACATGGAAGTCCTCTCCACTCTCCAAAACAGGGGTGTCCTCCCAACTCTCCAGCACAGGGATGTCCTTCTTATTATCCACCAAAGAGACATCTGCCTGTACACCACAGGAACTTTCTTTCCACTGCCCATCACAAGAACGTCCTTTCCATAGTCCACCCACTGAAATCCTCCCCATTGTCCACTGCAGGGATGTCCTCCCCACTTTCCACCACAGTGACAACTTCCCCACTTTCCACCAGAGGTATGTCCTCCTCTCTGTCATCCACAGAGATATCCTCACTACTGTCCCTCATGGAATGCCCTTTCCACTGTCCACCACAGGGACATCCTCCCCACTGTCCAACAGAGGGACATTCTCCCCACTGTTCACCATAGAGATGTCCTCCCCAGTGTCCAACACTGGGATGTCCTCCTCACTGTCGACAATAGAGATGTCCTCTGCACTGTCCACCAAAGAGAAATCCTCTTCAATGCCCACCACACTGAAATCCTCCCCACTGTCCACCAAAGAAACATCTGCCCCACTGTCCATCACAGATATTTCCTCCTCAGTGTCCACCAGAAGGAAGTCCTACACACTGTTTACTTAAGGGACACCCACCTCACTGTTCACCACAGTGATATTCTTCGCACTGTTTATCACAGGGATGTCCTCCTCAATGAACACCATAGAAACGTCCTCCCCACTGTCCACCACAGGTACGTCCTCCCCACTGTCCACCACAGGGACATCCTCCCTCCCTGTTGTCCACCACAGGGACATCCTTTCCACATTCCAGCACAGGGACATCATACCCACTGTCCAGCCCAGGAATGTCCTTCCCACTTTCCACCAAAGGGATAATGCGTGGCTGGCTAATTCAGTGTTTATACCAAAATTAAAAAAAAAACATGTCTTAACTCAAACTGCACAATAACATTCATTTAGTGTTTTAGCTCTCTAATAATTGTCTTTAACTCACATACTACACATGCTTTTCTCCTTGGTTATTTTTACAGATGGGAACTGCCTTACATTGTATCATGTGTTTTAGTGGCAATACAGGTACTTATTTGTACATAGTATACATAAGAAAGAACAATCTTTGGCCAGCTAATACAGTGTTTATACCAAAATGAAAAGAACATGTCTTAACTCAAACTGCACCAGTAACGTGCATTTAGTGTTTTCAGATCTCTAATAGTTGTCTTTAAATCAGGCAGTACACATTCTTTTCTCCTTGGGTATTTATACAGATGGGAAATTCCTTACACTGTATCATGCATTTTAGCTGCAATACAGGTACTTATTTGTACATAATATACAAAACAAAGCACATTGCTTGGCTGGCTACTAAAGTGTATATACCAAAATCAAAGAATAAGTCTTAACTCTAACTGCAAAAGTAACATGCATTCATTGGTTTCCCCTCTCTAACAGTTGTCTTTAACTCACGTAGTACACATCCTTCTCTTTTTTGGTATTTATACAGGTATGTCCTCCTCGCTTTCTACCACAGAAACGTCTTCCCCACTGTCCACCACAAAGACATCCTCCTGTGTACCACAGAGATGTCCTCTTCACTTTCCTTCACAAAGCTATCCTCCTCATTGACCACCACAGGGATATACTCCACACTGTCAACCAAAGAGATGTCCTCTGCACTGTCCACCACTGTAGTATCCTCACCACTGTCAACCACAGGGATGTCCTCCTCACTGTATACCCCAGGGAAGTCCTCCCCACTGGCCACCACAGGAATGTCCTCCACATTGTACTCCACAGTGACATCCTTCTCACTGTCCACAACAAGAAAGTCCTCCCAACTGTGCACCTTTGGACGTTCTCCTTGCTGTCCACCACAAGGACTTCCTTCCAAATATCTACCAGGAAAACATACTCCCCAGTGTCCAACACAGAGATATCCTTCCCACTGTCCAGCAAAGGTGCGTCTTTCCAAATGTCAATGACCAGAACAACCTCACCACTGTCTACCACAGGGACATCCTCCACAATGTCCCCCACAGGGACGTCCTTTCCACTGGCTACCACAGGGACGTCCTCCTCACTGTATACCACAGAGATTTCCTCTGCACTGTCCACCAGTGTAACATCCTCCTTATTGTCCACCACAGGGACATGCTCCTATGGACCACAGGAACGTTCTGCCCACTATCCACCAAAAGGACATCCTCCCCACTGTCCACACCACTGAAATCCTCCCCAATGTACACCACATGTACACGCTTCCCACTGTCCACCTCAGGGATTTCCTCCTCACTGTCCACCAGAGGGAAGTTCTCCACACTGTCCACCACAGGGATGTCCTACTTACAGTCCACTAGAGAAAAGTCCCCCACATTGTGGATGTAAATGACACATACATCACTGTCTACCACAGAGATATCTTCCCCACTGTTTACAACAGGGATGTCCTTTACACGGTCCACCACAGGGACCTCCTCTCAACTGTCAAACACAGGGGTGTGCTCACCACTGTCAACCACAGGGATGACCTCCTCACTTTATAAAACAGAGAAGGACTCTCCACTGTATACCTCAGGTATATCCTCTTTACTTACCACCACAGAAACTTTCTCCCCAGTGTCCACCAGAGGCACATCCATACCACTGTCCACCAGAGGGATGTCCTACACACTCTCCCCCACACAAACATCTTCACCACTGTCCACTACAGGGACATACTTCCCACTGTCCACCACAGGGAGGTCCTCACGACTGTCCACCACAGGCTTGTCCACAACACAGTACAACACAGGCTTGTCTACCACACTGTCCACCACAGGAAGGTCCTCTCCACTGTCCACCACAAAAACATCCATCCACTGTCCACCACAGAAATGTCCTCATCGCTGTCCATCACTGGGACATCTTTCCCACTGTCAACCACAGAGAGGTCGTCCATTCTGTCCACCAGAGGGACGACCTTCCCAATGTCCACAACAGTATCATACTCCCAACTGTCCAAAACAGGGATGTCCTCCCCACTGTCCACCACATGGATGTCCCACCGACTGTCTACCACAGGGAGGTCCTTCCTACTGTCAACCATAGAGAGGTCCTCCCAGCTGTCCACCACGGGGACATCTTTCTCACTGTTCACCACAAGTACATCCCCCCCCCACTTTGCATGACAGAGACATCCTCCCATGCACAACAGTGATGTCCTCACCCTTGGGCACCACAAGAAAATCTTCCTGTGCACACCAGGGATGTCCTCAACACTGTCTACCCCAGAGATGTCCTCCTCACACTCCACAGCAGAAACATCATTTCCAATGTCCACCAAAGGACATTCTCCTTTGCACCAGAGAAACATCCTCACCACTGTCCACCACAGGAAGTCCTCCCCACTGTCCATCAAAAGAACATATTCCCCACTGTCCACCAAAGATAAGTCCTTTAAACTGTCCATAAAAGCAATGTCCTTACAACTGTGCATCACAGGAAGGTCCTTCCCACTGTCCACCACAGAGAGTTCCTCCCAGCTGTCCACCACAGAAACGTCCTTCTCACTGTTTACCACAAGGACATCCTCCCCACTGTGCACCACAAGGAAATCCTCCCATGAACAACAAGGATATCATCACCCTTGTGCACCACAGGAACACCCTCCTATGCACACCATTGATGTCATCACCACTGTCTACCCCAGAGATGTTCTCCGCACTCTCCACAAAAGGAACATTATTCCCAATGTCCACCAAAGGGATGAACCACCACAGAGAGTTCCTCCCAGCTGTCTACCACAGGGACATCCTCCCCAGTGTCAACCAAAGGGACATCCACCCAATTGTCCACCACAGGGATGTTTTCTGCATGGTACAAAACAGGAGCGTCCTCACCAATGTCCACCACAGGGACATCCTTCCTACTGTCCACCACAGGGATGTCCTCCCCACTGTCCACAACATGATGTCCTTCCCACTGTAAACCAAAGAAATGTCCTTCCCACAGTCCACCACATGGAGGTACTTCCAACTGTTGAATACATGGACATCTTCCTACTGTCTACCACAGGGAGGTCCTCCAGATATTCCACCACATGGATGTCCTCCACAGTGTAATCCATAGGGATGTCCTCCTCAGTGTGCACTACAGTGAAGTACTCACCACTCTATTCAACAGGGCTGTCCTTCACACTGACCACCTCAGTAACTACCTCCCCTCTTTCCATCACAGTGACATCCTACCCACTGATCACCGCAGAAAGGTTCTCCCTGCTGTCCACCACAGGGACATTCTTACCGCTATTTACCACAGGGTCGTCCTCACTAATGTCCACCACAGGGAAATGCTTCCAACTGTTCACCACAGGAACATCATTTCCACTGTGCACCACAGGGACATTTTTCTGTGCATAACAGAAATGTTCTTACCACTGTCCATAGCAGAGATGTCCTCTGAATTCTCCACTCCAGGGAAATCCTTCCCACTGTCCACTAAAAAGACATTATCTTGTGCACCACAGGAACGTCCTCACCACTGTCTACAAGGCCACCATCCCCACTGTCCACCACAGGGAAATTCTCTCACCAATGTCCACCAAAGGGACGTCCTTCCCACAGTCCACCACAGGGATTTCCTCCCAACTGTCAAACACAGGGACGTCCTTCCCACTGTAAACCACAGGGACATCCTCCCCACTGGGCATCACAGGGACATCCTCCTGTGCACAACAGAGACGTCCTCAAGAATGTGCACCACAGGGACATCTTCTGGTGCACACCATGGACGTCCTCACCACAGTCCACCCCAGAAATGTCCTCTGCACTCTCCAAAACAGGGACATCCTTCCCATGGTCCACCAAATTAACATTTTCCTGTGCACCACAGAAACATCCACCCCACTGTTCACCACAGGGATGTCCTCATCACTGTCCAGCAGAGAGATGTCCTTACCACTGTCCACCACAGGGACATCCTCCACACTGTTCAACACAGGGATGTCCTTCTGCCGGTCCACCACAGTGATGTCCTTTCCACTCTCCACAAAAAGACATCCTTCCAACTGTCCACCAGAGGGATGTCATCCCAACTGTTCAACACAGAAAGTTCCTCTTCACTGTCCACCACAGAGATATCCTTCCCACTCTACACCACAGGGATGTCCTCCCAACTGTCCACCAGAGGGATATACTTCCCACTGTTCACCACAAGGAGGTCCTTCCCGATGTCCACAAAAGGGACTTCCTTTTTACTGTCCACAACATAAATGTTTTTCTCACTATCCACAACAGGCACATCCTTCCCAATGTCTACCACAGGGAGATCCTTTCTACTGCCCACCACAGTGATGTCCTTTCCACTGTCCACCACAGGGATGTCCTCCTCACTGTCCACCCCAAGGACATCCTTCCCACAGTCCACTGCAGTAACAACCTCCACACTATCCACCATGGGAACACCCTACACTCTGTCATCCACAGGGACATCCTGCCGAATTTCCACCACAGGGATGTTCTCACCAATGTCCAACACAGAGTTGTCCTCAGCACTCTTCACCACAGGGACATCTTTTCCCCATCAACCACAAAGACATCCACCCCACTGTCCATCACAGAGATATTTCCCCACTGTCCACAACAGGGGCATCCTCACCAAAGTCCACCACAGGTGTGTACTTGTCCATTTTTCAAAACAGGAACATCCTTCCCACTGTGCACCACAGGGACAACCTCCTGTGCACAACAGGGTCATCCGCATGACTGTGCACCTCAGGGAGATCTTCCAGTGCACAACAGGGTCGTCTTCACCACTGTCCACCCCAGAGATGTCCTCTGCACTCACCAAAACAGAGATATTCTTCTCACTGACCACCAAAATGACGTTCTCCAGTGCACCACAGAAAGATCCTCACCACTGTTCACTACAGGGATGACCTCTCCACTGTCTGCCACAGGGACATCCTCCCCACTGTCCACAACAAGGATGTCCTTCCCACTGTCCACCACAAGGATGTCCTTTCCACTGTGCACCAAAGTGACGTCCTCAACACTGTCCCCCACAGAAACATCCTCCCCACTCTCCACAACAGGGATGTCCTTCCCACTGTCCACCACAGAAACGTCCTCCCTGCTGTCCACCATAAGGACATCCTTCTCATTGTCGACAACAGTAACGTCCTCCCCCACTGTCCAAAACAGGGATGTCCTCACCCTTGTGCACCACACGGACATTCTCCATTCACACCAGGGATGTCAGCAACACTCTCCACCCCAGAGATGTCCTCTGCACTCTCCATGAGAGGGACAGCCTCCCCACTCACTGTCCACCAAAGAAACGTCTTTCCCACTATTCACCACAGTAAGGTCATCCCAAATGTCCAACACAGAAAAATCCTCTTCACTGTCCACCACAGTGATGTCCTTCCCCCTGTCTACCACAGGGACGTTCTACTTACTGTCCACCACAGGGAGAACCTCCCCACTGTCTACAACAGGGTCGTACTTCCCATTGTCCACCATATGGACATCTGTTCACTGTCCACAAAAATTATTTTCTTCCCACTGTTTACAACAGGGATGTCTTCCTACCAGTCCATCACACAAATATGTTCCCAACTGTCCACTACAGAAACTTCCATCCCACTGTAAACAACAGAAACATAATCCCCACTGTCCTTCACAGGGCTGTCTATCCAAATGTCCACCACAGAAAGGTCCTACCCATTGTCCACCACAGGGACATCCTCTCAACTGTCCACCCCAAGGAGTTCATCTCCCTAAGTCCACCTAAGGTATGTCCTTCCCACTGTCCACCAAAGCGACATCCTTCCCACTGTCCACAACACGGACATCTTCCCCACTGTCCACCACATGGACGTCCTGTCCACTGTCCACCACAGGGATGTCCTACCCCACAGTCACCAGAGTGTGGTCCTCCCCGCTGACCACCACAAGGACATCCTTCATACACTCCACCATAGAGAAGTCCTCCCAGTTGCCCACCAAAGGGACGTCCTTTTCACTGTCCACCAAGGCACATCCTCCAAATTGTCCACCACAGGGACATCATTTCACTGTTCTCCACTTGGATATCCTACACACTTTGCACAACAGGGACATTTTCTTGTGCACAACAGAGATATCCTCACAACTGTGCACCACAGGGACAGCCTCCTTTGCACACCAGGGATGTCAGCAAAACTCTCCACCTCAGAGATATCCTCTGCACTCTCCATGACAGGATCATCCTCCCAACTATCCACCAAAGAAACATCTTTCACACTATTCACCACAGGGAGGTCATCCAAAATGTCCAACACAGAAAAGTCCTCTTCACTGTTTACCACAGTGATGTCCTTCCCCCTGTCCAGCACAGGGATGTCCTCCCCACTGTCCACCAGAGTGATATCCTTCCCACTGTTCACCACAAAAGGTCATTCCCAATATCCACAACAGGGACTACCTTCCCACTGTTCACAACATAAATGTACTTCCCACTGTCCACCACAGAGATGTACATTCCACTGTCCAACAAAGGGATGTTTTCCTTTGCACCAGGGAAACTTTCTCACCACTGTCCACCACAGAAACGTCCTCACCACTGGCCTCCACTGTGATGTCCTTTCCACTTTCCACCATGAGGATGCCCGCTCCACTGTCCACCAAGAAACACACTTTACACTTTTCACCACAGGGACATCCTTCCTAATATCCACGACATGGAGTTCCTCACCACTGTCCACGAGAGGGACGTCCTTTCCACTGTCTACCACAGAAACATCCTCATCACTGTCTATCACAGGGACATCTTTACTACTGTCTACCACAGGGATGTCCTTCACACTATCCACCACAGTAACGTCCTCTCAGTTGTCCAAAACAGAAACATCCTCCCCATTTTCCACCACAAGGACATCCTCCTGTGCACCACAGGGACATACTTTGCATTGTCCACTGCAGGGACGTCCTTTCCACTGTCTACCAAAGTGAGGGCCTCCCTGCTGTCCACCACAGGAAGGTCTCCTCCACTGTCCACCAAAGGCATGTCCACCACACTGTCCACCACAGGAAGGTCCTCTCCACTGTCCACCATAAAAAACATCCAATCAAATATCCACAACAGAAACATCCTCATCACTGTCCATAATTGGGACATCTTTCCCACTGTGAACCACGGAGAGGTCCTCCTTGCTGTCCACCACAGGGGCGTCCTTCCCACTGTCCACAACAGTAACGTCCTCCCCACTGTCCAAAACAGTGATGTCCGCCACATTTTCCACAACATGGACGTCCTACATACTGTCCACCACAGGGAGGTCCTTCCCACTGTCCAGCACTGAGATTTCCTTCCAGCTGTCCACCACAGGGACGTATTTCTCACAGTTTACCACAAGGACATCCTCCACACTGTGCACCACAAGACATCCTCCCGTGCACAATAGGGATGTCCTCACCCTTGTGCACTACAGGAACATCCTCCTGTGCAAACCATGGATGTCCTCACCACTATCTACCCCAGAGATGTCCTCCACACACTCCACGGCAGGGACATCATTCCCAATGGCCACCAAAGGGCGTTCTCCTTTGCACCAGAGAAAAGTCCTCACCACTGTCCAACACAGGACGTCCTCCCCACTGTCCACTAAAGGAACGTATTCCCCACTGTCCACCAAATAGAAGTCCTTTCCACTGTGCACAACAAGGATGTCCTTCCCACTGTCCACCACAGGGAGGTCCTTCCCACTGTCCAGCACAGAGATTTCTTCACAGCTGTCCACCACAGGGATGTACTACTCACTGTTCATCACAAGGTCATCCTCCCCACTGTGCACCACAAGACATCCTCCTGTGCACAACAGCAATGTCCTCACCCTTGTGCACCACAGGAACATTCTCCTGTGCACACCATGGATTTCCTAACCACTATCTACCCCAGAGATGTTCACACTCTCCACGACAGGGACATAATTCCCAATGTCCACCAAAAGGATGTTCTCCTTTACACCAGAGAAACATCCTCACCAATGTCCACCACAAGACGTCATCCACACTGTCCAAAACAGGGATGTACTCCCCACTGTCCATAACAGGGACGTCCTTCCAACTATCCACCATAGGGACGTCCTTACCACTGTCCACCAGAAATAAGTACTTCCAACTGTCTATCACAGGGACATCCTCTCCAGTGTCAACCAAAGGGACGTCCACCGCATTGTCCACCACAGGGATGTTTTCTGCACAGTCCAACACAGGGGCGTTTTCACCAGTGTCCACCACTGGGACATCCTTTGTACTGTCCACCACAGGGAGGTCCTTCCCACTGTCCACAACATGGATGTCTTTCCCACTGTAAACCAAAGAAATGTCCTTTCCACAGTCTACCACAGGAACATCCTTTCCTCTGTGCACAACACAGATGTCCTCCCAACTATCAAACACAGTGATGTCCTTCCCACTGTAAACAACAGGGGCATCCTTCCCACTGTGCACCACAGGGATATCCTGTGCAAAACAGGGATGTCCTCTGCACTCTCCACCATTTGGACATCTTTCCAACTATGCATCACAGGGACATTCTTCAGTGCACCACAGTAACATCCTCCCCACTGTCCATCACAGTGAAATTCTCCCCACTGTCCACCACTGGGATGTCCTCCCCACTGTCTACAACAGGGATGTCCTCCCCACTGTCTACAACAGGGATGTCCTTCCCACTATTCACACCAGAAAGGATCCCCCGCTGTCCACCAGAGGGACATCATTCCCACTGTCCACCTCAGTGATATGCTCTACTCAGATCATAACAGGAATGACCTTCCCACTGTTCACCAGAAGGAGTTCCTCCCCATAGTTCACCACAGGGATGTCCTCCAGTGTACCACAAGGACATCCTTACCACTGCCAACAACATGGTGGTCCTCAATACTACAGAGAAGTTCTCACCACCGTCCACCACACAAATATCCTCCACACAGTAAAACACAGGTACATCCTACACACTGTCCACCACAGGGAGGTCCTCCCCTCTATCCACCACAGGGACATTCTTCTGCCTGTCCACCACAGTGATGTCCTCCCCACTGTCCTCCAAAGGGACTTCCTTCCCACTGTCAACAATAAGGACTTCATTTCAACGGTCCACCACAGGGAAGTCCTCTTCATTGTCCACCACAGGGAGGTCCTTCCCACTGTACACCACAGGGATATTCTCCTGTGCAAAACAGGGATGTCCTAACCACTGTCCACCACAGAGATGTCCTTGGCACTCTCTACCATATGGACATCCTTCCGACTATGCACCACAGGAACATTCTCCAGTGCACCACAGTAACATCCTCCCCACTGTCCATCACAGTGAAATCCTCCCCACTGTCCAACACCGGGATGTTTTCCCCACTGTGTACAAGAGGGATGTCGTTCCCACAATTCAAAACAGAAAGGTCCTACCTGCTGTCCACCACAGGGAAGTCCTTCCATCTGTCCACCTCAGTGATATCCTCCCCTCAGACCATGACAGGGATGTCCTTCCCACTGTCCACCATAGGGACGTCTTCCCCACTGTCCACCCGAGGGTCATCCTTCCCAGTGTCCACCACAAGAAGGTTTTTCCCAATGTCCACCACAGGGACATCCTCCGCATTGTCCACCCGAGGGTCATCCTTCCCAGTGTCCACCACAAGAAGGTTTTTCCCAATGTCCACAACAGGGATGTTCTTCCCACAGTCCACAACATATGTCTTTCCAATGTCCATCACAGGGACCTCCTACCCACTGTCCACCAGAAGGAAGTGTTCTCTAGTGTCCACCACAGGAATGTCCTTTCCACTGTCCACCACAGTTATGTCCTCCACACTGTCCTCAACAGGAATGTCCTTTTCACTCTACACCACAGGGACCTTCTTTCCACTGTCCACAACAGGGAAGTCCTCTATACTGTCCACCACAGGGATGTCCTTTCCACTATTCACCACAGGGATGTCCACCACACTGTCCACAACAGTCATGCCCTTCTGAATGTCCAACACAGAAAGGTACACCCTGCTGTACACAACAGTTACGTACTTTCTAATGTCTACCTCAATTATGTCCTTTCCTCTGACTACCACAGGGATGTCCTTCCCACTCTCCACCACATGGTAGTCCTCTCCACTGTCCACCAGAGGGACATGCTTGCCACTGTAGAAAACACAGAGATCTTTCCCAATGTCTACAACACGTAAGTCTTTCCTACAATCCACAACATAAATGTCCTTCCCACTCTCCACGACAAAGACCTTCTTCACACTGTTCACCACAGAAAGGTCCTCTCTATTATCCATCACAGGGATTTCCTTTCCACTGTCCACCATACGGATGTCCTTTCCACTGTCTACAACAGGGATGTCCTTTCCACAATTCAAAACAGAAAGGTCCTCCCTGCTGTCCACCACAGGGACATCCTTCACTCTGTCCACCTCAGTGATATCCTCCCCTCAGACCATAACAGAGATGTCCTTCCCACTTTCCACCACAGGAACATCCTCCCCACTGTCCACAGAGGGTGATCCTTCCCACTGTCCTCCAAAAGGTCTTCCCAATTTCCACAACTGGGACGTCCTTTACACAGTCCACACCATATATGTCCTTCCAATGTCCACCACAGGGACTATCTTCCCACTGTCCACCACAGGGAAGTCCTCTCTACTGTCCAGCACAGGGATGTCCTTTCCACTGTGCACCACAGGGATGTCTTCTGCAATGTCCACAACAGGCATGTCCTTTTCACTCTCCACCCCAGGGACCTCCTTCCCACTGTCCACTACAGGGAAGTCCTCTCTACTGTCCACCACAGGGATGTCCTTACCACTGTCCACCACAGTAATGTCCACCACATTGGACACAAGAGGCATGTCCTTCCCACTGTCCATCACAGAGTGGTACACCCTGCTGTCCACAACAAGAATGTACTTTCTGATGTCCACCTCAATGATGTCATTTCCTCTGTCCACAACAGGGACGTCCTTCCCACTGTCCAGTACATGGTGGTCCTCCCCACTATCCACCAGAGGCACATGCTTGCCACTGTAAAACACACAGAGGTCCTTCCCAATGTCCAAAACATGTACGTCCTCCCCATATTCCACAACATAAATGTCCTTCCCACTCTCCACCACAGGGACCTTCTTCCCAATGTTCACCACAGAGAGGTCCTCTCTACTATCCACCACAGAGAAGTCCTTACCACTGTCCACCTAAGTGACGACCTCCTCTCTCTCCACCACAGGGATATCCTTCCCACTGTCCAGCACAGGGAGTTCCTCCCCAGTGTCCTCCTGAGGTACATCCTTCCCACTGTTCATGACAAGGAGGTTTTTCCCAATGTCCACAACAGGAACGTCCTTCCCATAGTCCACAATATGTATATCCTACCATTGTCCACCACAGGGACGTCCTTCCCACTGTCCACCACAGAAACTTCCTTTCCACTGTCCACCACAGGAAGGTACTCTCTACTGTCCATCAAAGTGATGCCCTTTCCACTGTCCACCACAGGGCCATCCTCCACACTGTCCAAAACTGGGATGTTCTTTCCACTGTCCATCACAGGGATGTCCTCCCCAGTGTCAACCTTAGGAACATACTACCCACTGTCCAAAACAGGAACCTCCTACCCACTGTCTATCACAGGGAGGTCCTCCACAATCTCCAACACAGGTAGGTCCTCTCCACTGTCCACCACAAGGACGTCATTTCAACTGTCTACCACAGAAATATTCTCCCCACAGTCCACAACAGAAATATACTTCCCACTGTCCACCACAGAGACGTTCTACCCACTGCCCTCCACAGGGACATCCTACCCACTGTCTACCACAGGGATGTCCATCCAACTGTCCCCCAAAGGGACATTCTTGAAAATGAAAATCCTCCAAAGGTAAATCTTTCATCTCTCCACCACAGACATCCTCCCCACTGTCCACCACAGGGACATCCTTACCACTATTTACAACAGGGTCGTCCTCACCAATGTCCACCACAGGGAAATCCTTCCCAATGTTCACCACAGGAACATCCTTTCCAATGTGCACCACAGGGACATTCTTCTGTGCATAACAGAAATGCTCTTACCATTGTCCATCGCAGAGATGTCCTGTGCACTCTCCACTCCAGGGAAACACTTCCCACTGTCCACTAAAGAGACGTTTTCTTGTGCACCACAGGAATGTGCTCCCGACTGTCCACAAGGCCATCATCCCCACTGTCCACCACAGTGAAATTATCTCACCAATGTCCACCTCAGGGATTTCCTCCTAACTGTCAAACACAGAGACGTCCTTCCCACTGTAAAACACAGGGATATCCTCTCCACTGTGCACCACAGGGACATCCTCCTATGCACAAAAAAGACGTCCTCACAAATATGCACCACAGGGACATCTTTAGGTGCACACCATAGACGTCCTCCCTAGTAATGTCCTCTGCACTCTCCAAAACAGGGATATCCTTGCCACGGTCCACCAAAATAATGTTTTCTTGTGCACCACAGAAACATCCTCACCACTGTCCACCACAAGGATGTTCTCATCACTGTCCAGCACAGTGATGTCCTTCCCACTGTCCACCACAGGGACATCCTTCACACTGTTTACCACAGTGACGTCCTTCTGCCTGTCCACCACAGGGATGTCCTTCTCACTCTCCACAAAAAGACATCCTTCCCACTGTCCACCACAGAGATATCCTTCCCACTGTCCACCAGAGGGATGTCCTCCCAAATGTTTACCAGAGGGATATCCTTCCCACTGTTTACCACAAGGAGGTCCTTCCCAATGTCCACAAAAGGGATGTCCTTTTTACTCTCCACAACATAAAGATCCTTCTCACTTTCCACAAAAGGGACATCCTTCCCACTGTCTACCACAGGGAGGTCCTATCTACTGTTCACCACAGTTATGTCCTTACCACTGTCCACCACAGGGAAGTCCTCCCCACTGTCCACCACCGGGACAGCCTTCCCATTCTCCGCCACAGGAACTAACACCCCACTGTCCACCATGAAACGCCCTACACTCTGTCAGCCACAAGGACATCCGACCCAATGTCCACCACAGAGATGTTCTCACCAATGTCCAACAGAGAGTTGTCCTCAGCACTCTTAACCACAGAGACATCTTTCCTCCATCAACCACAAAGACGTCCACCACACTGTCCAACAAAGAGATGTTTCCCCACTCTCCACAACAGGGGTGTCCTCACCAATGTCCACCACAGGGGTGTTCTTTCCCTTTGTACAAAACAGGAACATCCTCCCTACTGTGCACCACAGGGACATCCTCCTGTGAACAACAGGGTCGTCCTCATGACTGTGCACCACAGGGACATCTTCCAGTGCACAACAGGGAAGTAAGTCTTCACCAGAGTCCACCCCAGAGATGTCCTCTGCACTCTCCAAAACAGGGACATTCTTCCCATGGTCCATCAAAGTGATGTTCTCCCTTGCAACACAGAAAGGTCCTCACCACTGTTTACTACAGGGATGACCTCCCCACTGTCCAGAACAGGGACATACTCCCCACTGTCCACAACAGGGATGTCCTTCCCACTCACCACCACAGGAATGTCCTACCCCACAGTCCAACAGAGTGTGGTCCTACACACTGTCCACCACAAGGACATCCTCCTGTGCACAACAGGGATGTCCTCACCACTGTGCACCACAGGGACATAATTTGCATTGTCCACCACAGGGACATTCTTCCCACTGTCCACCAAAGTGAGGTCCTCCCTGATGTCCACCACAGGGGCATCCTTACCACTGTCCACCACTGTGTCGTCCTCACCACTGTCCACCACAGTGCTGTCTTCCTCACTGTATAAAACAGGAAAGTACTCTCCACTGTACACCTCTGTGATGTCCTCTATACTTACCACCACAGAAACTTTCTCCCCAGTGTCCACCAGAGGAACATCCTCACCACTGTCCACCAGAGGGATGTCCTACACTCTCTCCCCCACACAAACATCTTCCCCAGTGTCCACTAGAGGGAGGTCCTCTCTATGGTCCACCACAGGCATGCCCACCACACTGTCCACCACAGGAAGGTCCTCTCCACTGACCACCACAAAAACATCCAATCTACTGTCCATCACAGAAACGTCCTCATCACTGTACATCACTGGGACATCGTTCCCACTGTCAACCACAGAGAGGTCCTACCTGCTGTCTACCACAAAGACTTCCTTACCATGGTCTACAACAGTAATTTCCTCCCCACTGTCCAAAACAGTGATGTCCTTCCCACTGTCCACCACATGGGAGTCCTACCCACTGTCCACCACAGAGAGGTCCTTCCTACTGTCAACCAAAGAGAGGTCCTCTCAGCTGTCCACCACAGAGACGTCCTTTTTACTGTTCACCACAAAAACATCCTCCCTACTGTGCACCACAGGGACATCCTCCCATGCACAACAGTGATGTCCTCACCCTTGTGCACCACAGGAACATCTTCCTGTTCACACCAGGGATGTCCTAATGACTATATACCCCAGAGATGTCCTCCGCACACTCCACAGCAGTGACATCATTCCCAGTGTCACCAAAGGTCGTTCTTCTTTGCACCAGAGAAACGTCCTCACCACTGTCCACCACAGGACATCCTCCCCACTGTCCACTGAAAGAACATATTCCCCACAGTTTACCAAAGAGATTTCCTTTTCACTGTCTACAACAGGGATGTCCTTCCCACTGCCCACCACAGGGAGGTCCTTCCCACTGTCCACCACAGAAATATCCTTTCCATTGTTCACCACTGGATTGCCTTTCCCAATATCCACGACAGGTAGGTCCTCACCACTGTCCACAACTGGGACATCCTTTCCACTCTCCACCACAGAAACATCCTCATCACTGTCTATCACATGGACATCTTTACCACTGTCCACCACAGAGAGGTCTTCCCTGCTGTCCACCACAGGGACGACCGTCACACTGTCCACCACAGTAACATCCTCTCAGTTGTCCAAAACAAAAACATCCTCCCCACTGTCCACCACAGGGACGTCCTATATACTGTCCATCACAGGGAGTACCACCCCACTGTGTACAAGAGGGACGTTCTTCCCATTGTCCACCACATTGACATCCTTTCGCTGTCTAAAAAAAGTACTTCCTTTCTACTATTTACCACAGGGATGTCTTTCTAACTGTCCACCACACAAATATGTTCTCAACTGTCCACTACAGAAACATCCATCCCACTGTACACAACAGGGACATACTCCCCATTGTCCTCCACAATGACGTAAATCCTACTGTCCACAACAGAAAGGTCCTACCCTTTCTGTTCTGACAGTGGTGTCCACCACAGGGACATCCTCCCAACTGTCCCCAAGGAGTTATTCCCCCACTGTCCACCACGAGGATGTCCTTCCCAATGTCCACCAAAGGGACATCCAACCCACTGCACACAACACAGATATCTTCCCCACTGTCCTCCACATGGACATCCTTCCCACTGTTTTCCAAAGGGTCGTTCTACCCCACAGTCCACCAAAGTGTGGTCCCCCCACTGTCCAACACAAGGACATCTTCCTGTGCAAAAAACAGGGATGTCCACACCACTGTGCAACACAGGGACATACTTTGCATTGTCCACCACAGGGATGTAATTCCCACTGTCCACAAAAGTGAGGTCCGCCCTGCTGTCCACCACAGGGCCATCCTTAGCACTGTCCACAACAGGGTCATGCTTACCATTGTCCATCACAGGATGTCCTTCCAACTGTTCACCATAGGCACCTCTTCCCCAATGTCCAAAAAAGGGACATACTGTTACTGTCCACAACAGGGATGTCCTTACCACTGTCCACCACAGTGAGGTCCTCCCTGCTCTACAACACAGGGACAGTCTTCCCACTGCCCACCATAGAATGTCCATTCCACTGACCACCACAGGTACATGCTCTCCACTGTCCACCAGAGGGACATCCTTCCCATTGTACACCACAGAGAGGTCCTTTCTGCTGTCCATCAAAGGGACATTCTTCCCACTGTCCACTACAGAGATGTCATCCGCAATGTCCAGCACAAGGATGTCCTCCCCACTTTAAACAGCGATGTCCTCACCAATGTGAAGCACAGAGAGATCCTACCCATGTCCACCACAGGGAGGTCCTCACCACTATCCACCATAGGGAAGTACTCTTCTTGTCCACAACATGGACATCCTTCCACTGTCCACAAAAAGGACATTATTTCCACAGTTTACCACAGGAAATTCCTCCCCACTGTCCACTACAGAAATGTTCTACACATGGTCCAACACAGTGAGGTCCACCCAACTGTACACCACAGGGATTTCCTCCCCACTGTATATTAGAGAGAGGTCCTTCTCACTGTCCACCACAGGGATGTCCTCCTGTGTACCACAAGGACATCCATAAAACTGTCCACCACAGGGTCATCTTCACCAATGTCCAGCACAGTGACATCCAACCCACTGTTCACCACAGGGACATCCTGTGCACAACAGGGACATCCTGACCAATGTGTACAACAGGGACATCCTTTCCACTGTCCACCACAGGGACATCCTCCCCAATGTTCACAACAGAGTGGACTTTACCCCAGTCCACCACATGGATGATTTTCCCACTGTTTACCAAAGAAACATCAACCTCACTTTGCACCACAGGGACATCTTCCTATGCCCAATAGGGACGTCCTCACAACTGTGCATCACAGAAATATTCTTTCCACTGTCTACAACAGAGGTGTCATTCCCACCATACACCACAGAGATGTCCTCCTTGCTGTCCACCACAGGAACATTCTTCCCCTTTCCACCACCGAAACATCCTCCCCACTGTCCACCAAAGGGATGTCCTCCCCATATTCATCCACAGAGATGTCCATCCCACTGTCCACAAGAGAAATGTCCTCCCCAATGTCCACCACAGTGTGGTCCTCCCAACTATCCACAACAAGGATGTCCTTTCCCCGGTCCACCAAACATATGTCCTTCCCACTGTCCACCACAGTCACATCCTCCTGTGTACTACAAGGACATCCTTACTACTGTCCACATGGTTGTCCTCAACAATAAGCACTACAGGGAAATCCTCACTGCTGTCCACCACACGAATATTCTCCACAGTGTAAACCACAGGGACATCTTACCCACTGTCCACCACAGGGAGGTCCTCCACTCTGTCCACAAAAGGGACATCCTTCTGCCTGTCCACCACAGTGATGTCCTCCCACTTTTCTCCAAAGGGACGTCCTTCCCACTGTCAACAACAAGGATGTCATTTCAATGGTCCACCACTAGGGAGTCCTCTTCACTGTCCACCACAGTGATGTCCTTCCCACTGTACAACAAGAGACATCTTCCTGGGCACAACAGGGATTTTCTTACCACTGTACACCCCAGAGATGTCCTCGGCCCTACCCACTAGAAGGACATGTTTTCACTGTCCACCAAAGAGACATTCTCTTGTGCACACAGGAATGTTGTTCTTAGTGTGTACAAGGTTGTCATCTGCACTGTCCACCACAGTGAAACACTCTTAACTCTCCACCACAGTGACATCCTGCCAACTGTCCACAACAGGGATGTCCTCCCAACTATCAAACACAGTAAACTCCTTCCCACTTTTAACAACAGGAACATCATCCCCACTGGGCCCAGCAGGGATGTCCTAACCACTGTCCACCACAGAGATGTCCTCTGCACTCTATACCATATGGACATCCTTCTGATTGTGGGTAGTGGACATCTTACCCACTTTGCACAATAGGGACATTTTCCTGTGCACAACAGTGATATCTTCACCAATGTGCACCACAGGGACATCCTCCTTTGCACACCAGGGATGTCAGCACTACTCTCCACCCCTGAGATCTCCTCTGCACACTCCATGACAGGAACATCCTCCCCACTATCCACAAAAGAAATGTTTTTCTCACTATTCACCACAGGGATGTCATCCCAAATGTCTAACACAGAAAAGTCCTCTTCACTGTCCACCACAGGGATATCCTCCCCACTGTTTACCACAGGGATACCCTTCCCACTGTTCACCACAAGGAAGTCCTTTCTTATATTGACAACAGGGACTTCCTTCCCACTGTCCACATCATAAATGTTCTTCCCACTGCCCACCACAGTGTGTTTCTCTCTACGGTCCACCACAGAAATGTACTTTCCAATGTCCACCAAAGGGACTTTTTCCTTTGCAACAGAGAAACTTCCTCACTACTGTCCACCACAGAAACATCCTTTCCACTGTTCACCACAGGGATGTCCTACCCAATATTCACGACAGGGAGGTCCTCACCACTGTCCACAACAGGGACGTCCTTCACACTGGCCACAACAGAAACCTCCTCTCAGTTGTTCAAAACAGAAATGTCCTCCCCACTGTTTGCACAATGACGTCCTACTTACTGTCCACCACAGGGAGAACCTCCCCACTGTCTACAACAGGGACATCCTTCCCACTGTCCACCACATGGCCATCCTTTCACTGTCCACAAAAAGGACTTCCTTCCCACTGTTTAAAACAGGGACGTCTTCCTAACTGTCCACCACACAAATATGTTCCCAACTGTCCACTACATAAACATCCATCCCACTCTACATAACAGGGTCACACTCCCCACTGTCCTACACGAGGACATCCATCCCACAGTCCTAAACTGAAAGGTCCTACACACTGTCCACCACAGGGATACCCTCCCAACTGTCAACCCTAAGGAGTTCCTCCCTCACAGTCCACCACAGGGACGTCCTTCCCACTGTCCACCAAAGGGGCAACCTTCCCACTGTCCACAACATAGACATCTTCCCCACTGTCCAACACATGGACGTTTTTCCCACTGTCCACCACAGGGACATCCTAGCCCACAGTCCATAGGAGTATGGTCCTCCACACTGTCCACCACAAGGACATTCTCCTGTTCACAACAGGGATGTCTTCACCACTGTGCAACTCAGGGACATACTTTTCATTGTCCACAACAGGGACATCATTCCCACTGTCCACCAAAGTGAGGTCCTCTGTTCTGTCCACCACAGGGGCATCCATACCACTGTCCACCACAGGGAGGTCCTCACCACTGTCCACAACAGGGATGTCATTTACACTGTCCACCACAGAAACATCCTCATCACTGTCTATCACAGGGACATCTTTACCACAGTCCACCACAGAGAGGTCCTCCCTGCTGTCCACCAAAAGGACGTCCTTCACACTGTCCACCACAGTAACATCTTCTCAGTTGTCCAAAAGAGAAAAGTCCTCACCACTGTCTACCACAGGGACGTCCTACTTGCTGTCTACCACAGGGAAAACATCCCAGCACTCTACAACAGGGACATCTTTCCCATTGTCCACCACATGGACATCCTTTCACTGTACACAAAAAAACTTCCTTCCCACTGTTTACCACAGGGATGTCTTCCTAACTGTCCACCACACAAATATGTTCCATATTGTCCCCTACAGAAATATTGATCCCACTGTACACAACAGGGATTTAATCCCCACTGTCCTCCACAAGGACGTTTATATCAATGTCCACAACAGAAAGGTCCTACCCACTGTCTACCACAGGGACATCCTCCCAATGGTCCAACCCAAGGAGTTCCTCCACACAGTCCACCACAGGGACGTCCTTCCCACTGTCCACTAAAGGTGCATCCTTCCCACTGTCCACAACACGGACATCTTCCCCACTGTCCACCACATGGATGACCTTCCCACTGTCCACCACAGGGACATCCTACCCCACAGTCCACAATAGTGTGGTCCTCCTTACTCACCACCACAAGGACATCCTTCTGTGCACAAGTTGGATGTCCTCACAACTGTGCACCAAGAGACATACTTTTCATTGTCCACCACAGGGAGGTCCTTTCCACTGTCCACCAAAGTGAGGTCCTCCCTGCTTTCCACCACAGGGGCATCATTACCACTGTCTACCACATTTTTCTCCTCACCATTCTCCACGACAGGGATGTCCTCCCCACTGTATAAAATAGGGAAGTACTCTTCACTGTATTCCTCAGGGATATCCTCTTTACTTACCACCACCAAAACTTTCTCCTCAGTGTCCACAAGAGGAACATCCTCACCACTGTCCACCAGAGGGACATCCTTCCCACTCTCCACCACAGAAACATCTTTCCCACTGTCCACTAGAGGGGCGTCCTTCCCACTGTCAACCATATGGAGGTCCTCTCCACTGTCCACCACAAAAACAGTTAATTCACTGTCCACCACAGAAACATTCTCATCACTGTCCATCACTGGGACATCTTTCCCACTGTCAACCACAGAGAGGTCCTCCCTACTGTCCAAAACAGGGACCTCCTTCCCACTATCCACAACAGGAATGTCCTCCCCACACTCCAAAACAGAGATGTCCTCCACACTGTCCACCACATGGAAGTCCTACCCACTGTCCACCACAAGGAGGTCCTTCCTACTGTCAACCACAGTGAGGTCCTCCCAGCTGTCCATCATAGGGACATCCTTCTCACTGTTCTCCACAAGGACATCCTCCCGTGCACAACAGGGTTTTCCTCATGACTGTGCATGACAGGGACATCTTCCAGTGCACAACAGGGATGTCTTCACCACTGTCCCCCCAGAGATGTCCTCTGCACTCTCCAAAAGAGGGACATTCTTCCCACAGTCCACCAAAATGACGTTCTCCAGTGCACCACAGAAACACCCTCACCACTCTTTACTACAGGGATTAACTCCCCACTGTCCAGCACAGGGATATCCTCCCCACAGTCAACAACAGGGATGTCCTTCCCATTGTCCACCACAGGGATGTCCTTTCCACTGTCCATCAAAGAGACCTCCATTCTAGTGTCTAACAGAGTGACTTCCCACTGTCCACAAAAGTGATGTCCTTCCCAAAGTCCACCACAGGGACGTTCTTCCAACTGTCCACCACATGGACATTTTCCCCAAAGTCTATCACATGGACGTCCTCACCACTGTCAACCACAGAGACGTCCCTCCCCCTGTCTACCAAAGCTACATCTTTCAACTGTCCACCAGAGAGACATTCTTCCCAAGTGACCACCACAAGGATGTTCTTCATACAGTCCACCATAGAGAAGTCCTCCCTGTTGTCCACCAAAGGGATGTCTTTCCCACTGTCCACTATAGGGACATCCTCCAAATTGTTCACCACAGTGACATCCTTTTCACTGTTCACCACTGGGATATCCTACCCACTTTGCACAACAGGGACATTTTCCTGTGCACAACAGGGATATCCTCACCACTGTGCACCAGAGGGACATCCTTCTTTGCACACCAGGGATGTCAGCAACACTCTCCACCCCAGAGATGTCCTCTGCAATCTACACAACAGGGATATTCTCCCCACTATCCACCCAAGAAACGTCTTTCCTACTATTCACCACATGGATGTCATCCCAAATGTCCAACACATGAAAGTCCTCTTCACTGTCCACCACAGGGATGTCCTCCACACTGTTCACCTGAGGGATATACTTCCCACTGTTCACCACAAGGGGGTCCTTCCCAATATCAAAACAGGGACTTCCTTCCCACTGTCCACAACATAAATGTTCTTCCCACTGTCCACCACAGTGTGTTTATCTCTACTGTCCACCACAGTGATGTACTTTCCACTGTCCACCAAAGTTACGTGTTCCTTTGCACCAGAGAAACTTCCTCACCACTGTACACCACAGAAACATCCTTCCCACTGTCCACCAAAGTGAGGTCCTCCCTGCTGTCCACCACAGGAGCATCCTTAACACTGTCCACCACTGGGTCATCCTCACCACTGTCCACCACAGAGATGTCCTTACCACTGTCCACCATTGGGACATCTTCGCCAATGTGCACAAAAGTGACATCCTTTTACTGTCCACAAAATGGATGTCCTTTGCACTGTCCACCACAGAGGGGTCTTCCCTGCTCTCCAGCACTGGACAGTCTTGCCACTGTCTACCATAGAACGTCCTTTCCACTGTCCTCCACAGGTACATCCTCTCCACTGTCCACCAGAGGGACGTCCTTCCCATTTCACAGCTCAGAGAGGTCCTTTCCGCAGTCCACCACAGGGACATTCTTTCCACTATCCACCACAAGGATGTCCTCCCCACTTTAAACAAGGATGTCCTCCCCACTGTCCACCATAGGGACGTATTCCCCTTGTCCACAACATGGACATCCTTCCAATGTCCACAATAAGGACATTATTCCTACAGTTTAACACAGGGATGTCCTCCCCATTGTCCACTACAGAGACGTTATACATACTGTCCACCACTGGCAGGTCCACCCAACTGTCCACCACAGGGATTTCCTCCACACTGTCCATTAAAGAGAAATCCTCCCCACTGTCCACCACAAGGATGTCTTCCGCGCACCTCCCACGTCCCTTTTCGTCCGCGAATAAGGACACAAGAGGCAATAATCGGGTATTACTGCAAACGAGAATTTACTTCTTGAAACGGTAAAGCGGAAAGACGGAAAAAGCCGGAAGCGGCCTAGCTTAAATACACCCTAGAGTGACTTATTCACTTCTGATTGGCTGTTCGCTCACCACCCAATATTAGGCCTCGGGATTGGCCAGTGACTTGGCGGTCTTTCTGCCTTTGCAGCTGCACAGTTAATTGTTTACAATGGGAAGACACGAAGCCAGCGCCATCTTGGAATGGTACATACTGACTGCGGCTCCCAACATTGATGTCCTCCTGTGTACCACAAGGACATCCATAAAACTGTCCACCACGAGTTCATCTTCAACAATGTCCAGCACAGTGACGTCATTCCTCCTGTTCACCACAAGGATATCCTCCTGTGCACAACTGGGACATCCTGACCAATGTGCACGACATGGACATCCTTTCCACTGTACACCACAGGGACATTCTCCCCAATGTTCACTACAGAATGGACCTCCCCACAGTCCACCACGTGGATGTCTTTCCCAGTGTCCACAAAGAAACATCCTCCTCACTTTGCACCACAGGGACATCCTCCTATGCATAACTGGGACATCCTCACAACTGTGCACAACAGGAATGTTTTTTCCACTGTACAGAACAGAGTTGTCCTTCCCACTGTAGACCACAGAGATGTCCTCCCTGCTGTCCACCAAGAGGATATTCATCCCACTTTCTGCCACAGAAACATCTTCCCAACAGTCCACCACTGGGATGTCCTCTCCACATTCCACCACAGATATGTACATTCCACTGTCCACAACATAAATGTGCTCCCCACTGACCACCACAGAGAGGTCCTCCTAACTGTTCACCATAGGGGCGTCCTTTCCACGGTCCACCAAACAGATGTTCTTCTTCCTTTCCACCACAGTGACATTCTCCTGTGTACTACAAGGACATCCTTACCACTGTCCACAACATGGTTGTCCTCAACAATATGCACTACAGGGAAGTCCTCACCGCTGTTCACCACAGGAACATCCTCCTCACTGTAAACCACAGGGACATCCTACCCACTGTCCACCACAGGGAGGTCCTCCCCTTTGCTCACCACAGAGTAGGGAAAAAAATAAGGCTGGGGATCCCAGGGTTCCTCCCGCCATGCTGTGGGCATTTTGTTGGGAATGCTCTGGGTTCCTCCAGCTGGAAGTTGGCCAGGCTGCTCATTAACTAAAAGCCTCTCCCCAGCTCCTCATGGTTCCTCATGGTGGCATGTCCCCAACACACAAGGAAGTCCTTGGGTTTCCAAAACCGGTTTATTCACATGGCTGACAGTGGATGGATCTGGATGCATACCCCCTCAAACCCAGGATCGACCTGAGTTAAAGGGGGGAGGGGAGAAAAGGGAGGGGATGGGGAGGAATGTTTAATCGGCTCAACCTCTGGCCTTCAGGTACCTCATTAGTATGTAAATCCCTCTAGGGCCTGTTTGCACCCTCCACCTGTGTACTTGACTGAAGGCTGAAGATGGAATGGAGATTAGACCTCCTGTTGGGCCCAACACCACAGGGACAATCTTCTGCCAGTCCACCACAGTGATGTTCTCCCCAATATCCTCCAAAGGTACGTCCTGCCCACTGTTGACCACAAGGACATCATTTCAATGGTACAAAACAGGGAAGTCCTCTTCACTGTCCACCACAGGGATGTCCTTCCCACTGTACACAACAGGGACATCCTCTAGTGCTCAACAGGGATGTTCTTACCACTTTCCACCCCAGAGATGTCTTCTGCACTCCCCACTACAAGGATATCCTTCTCACTGTCCACAAAAGTGACATTTTCTTGTGTACCATAGGAGAGTTTTCATTACTGTCCACAAGGACATCATCTGCACTGTCCACCACAGTGAAATCCTCTCAATTCTCCAACACAGGGACATTCACCCAACTGTCCACAACATGAATGTCCTCCCAACAATCAAACACAGCAAAGTTATTCCCACTATAAACAACAGGGACATCCTGCCCACTGTGCATATAAGGGACATCCTCCTGTGCACAACAGAGATGTCCTAACCACTGTCCATCACAGAGATGACCTCCACACTCTACCATATGGACGTCCTTCTGACTATGCACCACAAAGACATACTCCAGTACACCACAGTAACATCCTCCCCACTGTCCACCACAGTGAAATTCTCCCCACTGTCCACCACAGGGATGTACTCCCCACTGTCTACAATAAGGATGCCCTTGCAACAATTGAAAACAGAAAGGTTCTCCCTGCTGTCCACCACAGGGACGTACTTCCTTCTGTCCACCTCAGTGATATCCTCCCCTCACACCATAACAAGGATGTCATTTTCACTTTCCATGAAGAGGATGGCCTCCCCACTGTCCATAAGTGGGTCATCCTTCCCACTGTCCAATACAAGAAAGTCTTTCCCAATGTCCACAACAGGAACGTGCTTCCCACAATCTACAACATATATGTCTTCCCAATGTCCACCACAGGGACCTCCTTCCCACGGTCCACCACAGGGAAGTCCTCTCTACTGTCCACCACAGGTATGTCCTTTCCACTGTTCACCACAGTGTTCTCATTTGCTCTGTCCACAACAGGCATACTCTTTCCATGGTCCACCACAGGGACCTACTTCCCACTGTTCACCACAGAGAGGTCCTCTCTACTATCCACCACAGGGATGTCCTTTCCACTTTCCACCACAGGGATTTCCACAGCACTGTCCAAAGTCATTCCCATTGTCCTCCACAGAAAGGTACACCCTGATATCCTAACAGGAATGTACTTCCCAATGTCCACCTCACTGATGTCCTTTCCTTTGTCCACCACAGGTACTTCCTTCCCACTGTAGACCACAGAGATGTCCTCCATGCTGTCCACCACAGGGATATTCTTCCCAATTTCCACCAGAGAAACGTATTCCCCACTGTCCACCAAAGGGATGTCCTTCACACTTTCCGCCACAGAACCATCCATCCCACTGTCCAAAACAGAAATGTCCTCCCCACTGTCCACAACAGGGAGGTCCTCCCAACTGTCCACCCCAGGGACGTCCTTTCCATGGTCCACAAAACAGATGTCCTTCTGCCTGTCCACCACAGGGACATCCTCCTGTGTTCTACAAAGACATCCTTACCACTGTCCACAACATAGTTGTCCTCAACAATATGCACTGCAGGAAAGTCCTCAATGCTGTCCACCACACAATTATCTTCCACTCTGTAAACCAAAAGGACATTGTACCCACTGTCCACCACAGGGAAGTCCTCTCCTCTGTCCATCACAGGGACACCCTTCTGTTTGTCCACCACAGTGATGTCCTCACCACTGTACACCACAGGGACATCCTCCTGTGCACAACACGGATGTTCTTAACACTGTCCACCCCAGAGGTGTCTTCTGCACTCCCCACAACAAGGACATACTTCTCACTGTCCACAAAAGATACATTCTCTTGTGCACCACAGGAGCATTGTCCTTACTGTCCACAAGGCCGTCATCCACACTGTCCACCACAGTGAAATCCTCTCAACTCTCCAACAGAGGGACATCCTCCCAACTGTCCACAACACAGATGTCCTCCCAACTATCAAACACAGTGAATCCTTCCCACTGAAAACAACAGGGACATCCTCCTGTGCAGAACAGAGATGTACTAACCACTGTCCCACCAGAGGCACACCCTTCACACTGTTCACCACAAAGAGGTTTTTCCCAATGTCCACAACAGGGACGTCCTTCCCACTGTCCACAAAAAAAACATGTACATCCCAATGTCCACCACAGAATGGTCCTGTCCACCACAGGGAGGTCCTCCAAACTGTCCACCACAGGGATATTTTTTCCACTTTATACCAAAGAGATGTCCTTCCCACTGTCCACCAGAGAGACATCCTCCAGTGTACTACAAGGACATCCTTACCACTGTCCAAAACATGGTTGTCCTCACCAATTTCCACTGCATGGACATCCTCACCACTGTCCACTACATGAATATCCTCCACAATGTAAATCACAGGGATGTCCTACACATTGTCTTCCACCAGAGTGTCCTTCCCAGTGTGCACAACAGGAACATCTTTCGGCCTGTCCAGCACAGTGATGTCCTCCCAACTGTACACCTCAGGGACATCCTCCTGTGAACAACAGGGATGTTCTTACCACTGTATACCCCAGAGATGTCCTCTGCACCCCCCACCACAAGGACATCCTTCTCACGATCAACCAAAGAGACATTCTCTACTGCACCACAGGAACATTGTTCATACTGTGTACAAGGCCGTCATCTGCACTATCCACCACAATGAAATCCTCTCAACTCTCCACCACAGTGACATCCTCCCAACTGTCCACAACAGGGATGTCCTCCCAACTATCAAACACAGTGAAGTCCTTCCCTCTGTAAACAACAGTGACATCCTCCCCACTGGGCATAACAGAGATGTCCTAACCACTGTCCATCACAGAGATGTCCTCCACACTCTCCACAATATGGACATCCTTCTGACTATGCACCACAAGGACGTTCTCCAGTGCACCACAGTAACATCCTCCCCACTGTCCACCACAGTGACGTCCTCCCCACTGTCCACAACAGAAATGTCCTCCCCACTGTCCAACACAGGGAGGTCCTCCCAACAGTCCACCACAGGGAAGTCCTTTTCACAGTCCACCAAACAGTTGTCCTACCCACTGTCCACCACAGTCACATCCTCCTGTGTACCACAAGGACATACTTACCACTGTCTATAACATGGTTGTCCTCAACAATATGCACTACAGGGAAGTCCTCACCGCCATCCAGTACACAAATATCCTCCACACTGTAAACCACAGGGACTTCCTACCCACTGTCCACCACAGGGAGGTCCTCCCCTCTATTCACCACAGGGACATCATTCTGCCTGTCCACCACAGTGATGTCCTTCCCACTGTCCTCCAAAGTGATGCCCTTCACACTGTCATTCACAAGGACGTCATTTCAATGGTACAAAACAGGGAAGTCCTCTTCACTGTCCACCACAGGGATGTCCTTCCCACTGTACACCACAGGGACATCCTCCTGTGCACAACAGGGTTGTTCTTACCACTGTCCACCCTAGAGATGTCTTCTGCACTCCCTACTACAAGGACATCCTTCTCACTGTCCACCAAAGAGACATTCTCTTGTGCACAACAGGAACTTTGTCCTTACTGTCTACAAGCCATCATCCAAAATGTCCACCACAGTGAAATCCTCTCAACTATCCAAAACAGGGACATCCTACCAACTCTCCACAACACAGATGTCCTCTCAACTATCAAACACAGCAAAGTCCTTCCCACTTTATCAACAGGGATATCCTCCATACTGTGCACTACAGGGACATGCTCCTGTGCACAACAGAGATGTCCTAACCACTGTCAACCAAAGAGATGTCCTCCGCACTCTCCATGATATGGACATCCTTCTGACTATACACCACAAGGATCTTCTCCAGTGCACCAGAGTAAAATCCTCCCCACTATCCACCACAGGGATGTCCTCCCCACTGTTTACAACAGGAATGTCCTTCCCACAATTCAAAACAGAAATGTTCTCCCTGCTGTCCACCACAGAGACATCCTTCCCTCTGTCCACCTCAGTGATATCCTCTCCTCAGACCATAACAAGGATGTCCTTCCCTCTTTCCACCAAACGGACGTTCTCCCCATTGTCCACAAGAGGGTCATCCTTCTCACTGTCCACCAAAAGGTCTTTCTCAATGTCCACAACAGAGACATCCTTCCCACAGTCCACACCACATATGTCTTTCCAATGTCCACCAGAGGGACCTTCTTCCCACTGTCCACCACAGGGAAGTCCTCTCTACTGTCCACCACAGGGATGTCCACAGCACTGTCCACAACAGGCATATCCTTCCCACTGTCCACCACAGAAAGTTACACCCTGCTGTCCACAGCAGGAACGTACATCCTAATGTCCACCTCAATGATGTCCTTTGCTCTGTCCACCACAGGGATGTCCTTCCCACTGTCTACCACATGGTGGTCCTTCCCAATGTCCACCATAGGAACATGCTTGCCACTGTATAACACACAAAGGTCCTTCCCAATGTCCACAATATGTACATCCTTCCCACAATCCACAATATAAATGTCCTTCCCACTCTCCACCACAGGGACCTTCTTCCCACTGTTCACCACAGAGATGTCCTCTCTACTAACCACCACAGAGATGTCATTACCACTGTCCACCTAATTGACTACCTCACCACTCTCCACCACAGGGACATCCTTCCTACTGTCCACCACAAAGAGTTCCTTCCCAGTGTCCACCAGAGGGACATTCTTCCCACTGTTCACTACAAGAAGGGTTTTCCCAATTTCCACAACAGGGACGTCCTTCCCACATTCCACAACATATATGTCCTTCAATTTTCCACCACAGGGACCTCCTTCTCACTGTCAACCTCAGGGAATTCCTCGCTACTGTCCACCACAGGGATGTCCTTTCCACTATCCACCACAGGAATGTCCTCTGCCCTGTCCAAAACAGGCATGTCCTTTCCATGGTCCACCACTTTGAACTCCTTCCCATTGTAAACCAAAGTGAACTCCTCTCTACTGTCCACCACAGGGATGTCTTTTCCACTGTCCACCAAAGGGACGTCCTCCGAACTGTCCACAACACGCATGTCCTTCCTATGTCCACCACAGAAAGGTACACCTTGCTTTTTACAACAGGATCATACTTCCCAATGTCCACTAAATGATGTCCTTTCCTATGTCCACCACAGAGACGCCCTTCCCACTGTCCAACATATGTTGTTTCTCTCCACTGTCCATGAGAGTGACATGGTTCCCACTGTCTACAGCACGAAGGTCCTTCCAAATGTCTACAACATGGATGTCCTTCGCACAATCCACAACATAAATGCCCTCCCCACTGTCCAACACATGGACCTTTTTCCCACAGTTCACCACAGAAAAGTCCTCTCTACTGTACACCACAGGCATGTCCTTACCACTGTCCAAACCAGTGACTTCTTTCCCATTGTCCACAACAGGTATGTTCTTCCCACTGCCCATCACAGAAAGTTCCTCCCCACGGTCCACCACAAGGATGTCTTTCCCAATGTCCACTACCAAGATGTTCTTCCCACAGTCCACAACATAAATATCCTTCCCACTGCCCACCACAGGGAGGTCTGCTCTACTGTCCATCAAACTGATTTTCATTCCACTGTCCACAACAGGGATGTTGTTTATAATGTCCACCACAAGGACGTCCTCCCCAGTGTTTACCACAGGAATGTACTACCCAGTGTCCACCACAGAAACATCAAACCCACTGTGTACCACAGGGAGGTCCTCCCCAATCTTCACCACAGATAGGTCCTCTCCACTGTCCACCACAGGGATGTCATTTCAACTGTCCACCACAGAAATATTCTCCCCAATGTCCACAACAAGGATGTCTTTTCCACATCCACCACAGAGACATTCTACCCACTGTCCTGTACAGGGATATCCTACCCACTGTCTACCACAGGGATGTCCTTCCCACTGTCCACCAAAGTGACATTCTTCTTACTGTCCACCAACATTACATCTTTAAACTGTCCACCACAGAGAAAACCTCCCCAATGACCACCACAAGGATATCCTTCATACAGTCCACCATAATGAAGTCCTCCATGTGTCCAACACAGGGATGTCCTACCCACTGTCTACCACAGGGAGGTCCTCCCTATCTCCACCACAGGTAGCTCCTCTCCACTCTCCACAACAGGGACATCATTTCAACTGTCCATCACAAAAATTTGCTCCCCACTTCCACCACAAGTACATCCTCTCCACTGACCACCAAAAGGACGTCCTTCATACAGTCCACCATAGAGAAGTCCTCCCTGTTTTCCACCAAAGGGACATCCTTCCCACTGTCCACTACAGGGACATCCTCCAAATTGTACACCACACTGACATCCTTTTCACTGTTCATCACTGGGACATCCTACACACTTTGCACAACAGGGACATTTTCCTGTGCACAACAGGGATATCCTCACCACTCTGCACCACAGGAACAGCCTCCTTTGCACACCAGGGATGTCAGTAACACTGTCCACCCCAGAGATGTCCTCTGCACTCTCAATGACAGGGACATCCTCCCCATTATCCATCAAAGAATGTCTTTCCCACTATTCACCAAAGGGATGTCTTTCCCACTGTCCACCACAGTGTGTTTCTCTCTACTGTCCACCACAGAGATGTACTTTCCACTGTCCACCAAAGAGACATTTTCCTTTAAACCAGGAAAACTTCCTCACCACTGTCCACCACAGAAATGTCTCACTACTCTCCACCACTGTGACATCCTTTCCACATTCCACCATAAGGAGGTCCTCTCCACTGTCCACCACAGAAACATCCTTTCCACTATTCATTACAGGGACGTCCTTCCCAATATCCAAGACAGGGAGGTTCTCACCACTGTCCACAACAGGGACATCCTTTCCACGGTCCACCACAGAAACATCATCATCACTGTCTATCACAGGGACATCTTTACCACAGTCCACCACAGAGAGGTCCTCCCTGCTGTCCACCACAGGGACGTCCTTCACACTGTCCACCACAGTAACATCCTCTCAGTTGTCTAAAATAGAAACATCCTCCCCAGTGTTCACCACAGGGATGTCCTACTTACTGTCCACCACTTTGAGCACCTCCCCACTGACTACAACAGGGATGTCCTTCCCATTATCCACCACATGGACATCCATTTGTTCTCCACAAAAAGGACTTCCTTCCCATAGTTTACCACAGGGACATACTTTACATTGTCCACCACAGAGTCATCCTTCCCACTGTCCACCAAAATGAGGTTCTCCGTGCTGTCCACCACAGGTGCATCCTTACCACTGTCCAACACAGGGCCATCCTCACAACTGTCCACCACAGGGATGTCCTTCCCACTGTTCACCAGAGGGACATCTTCCTCAATGTGCACAAAAGTGACAGCCTTTTACTGTCCACAACAGGGATGTCAATAACACTGTCTACCACAAGAGGTCTTTTCTGCTCTCCACCACAGATACGGTCTTCCCACTGTCCACCATAGAATGTCCTTTCCACAGTCCACCACGGGTACAATCTCTCCACTGTCCACCATAGGAACGTCCTTCCCATTGTACACTACAGAGAGGTCTTTTCCACTGTCCATCACAGAAACATTCTTCCCAATGTCCACCACAGATATGTGCTCCCCACTGCCCACCACAAGGATGTCCTCCCACTTAACAAACAGGAATGTCCTCCCCATTGTCCACAACAGAGAAATCTTACACATGACCACCACAGGGAGGTCCTCCCCACTGTCCACCATAAGGACATACTCCCCTTGTCCACAACATGGACATCCTTCCAATGTCCACAAAAACGACATTATCTCCACAGTTTACCACAGGGACGTCCTGCCTACTGTCCACTACAGTTATTCTACACACTTTTCACCACGGGGAGGTCCACCCAACTGTAAACCACAGGGAATTCCTCCCCACTGACCATCAGAGAGAGGTACTCCCCCCCCAGTCCACCACAGGGATGTTCTCCTGTGTAGCACAAGGACATCAATAAAACTGTCCACCACAGGGTCATCTTCACCAATGTCCAGCACACTGAAGTCCTTCCCACTGTTCACCACAAGGACATAATTTCCACTGTCCACCACGGCAAAATCTTCCCTAATGTTCAATACAGAGTGGACCTCCCCAGAGTCCACCACATAGACGTCTATCCCACTGTCCACCAAAGGGACATACTCCTCACTTTGCACCACAGGGACATCTTCCTATGCCCAAAGGGACGTCCTCACAACTGTGCACCACAGGAATATCCTTTTCATTGTCCACAACAGTGATGTCCTCCCCGCTTTAGACCACAGAGATGTCCTCCCTGCTGTCCACCACAGGGACATTCTTCCAACTTTCCACAACAGAAACGTCCTCCCTAATGTCCACCACTGGGATGTCCTCCCCACATTCCGCCACAGAGACGTTCATCCCACTGTCCAAAACAGAAATATCCTCCCCACTGTCCACAAGAGGGAGGTCATCCCAACTTTCCACCACGGGGACATCCTTTCCACGGTCCACCAAACAGATGTCCTTCCCACTGTCCATCATAGTGACAACCTCATGTGTACTACAAGGACATCTTTACCACTGTCGACAGCATGATTGTCCTCAACAATATGCACTACAGGGAAGTCCTCACTGCTGTCTACCACACGAATATCCTCCACAATCTAAACCACAGGGACATCCTATCTACTGTCCACCACAGGGACATCCTTCTGACTGTCCACCACAGTGATTTCCTCCCCACTGTCCTCCAAAGGGACGTCCTTCCCACTGTCGACCATAAGGATATCATTTCAACGGTCCACCACTGGGAAGTCCTCTTCACTGTCCACCACAGGAATGTCCTTTCCACTCTACACCACACGGACATCCTCCTGTGCAAAAAAAGGATGTCCTAATGACTGTCCATTGCACACTCCACCATATAGACATACTTAAGACTATGCACCTGAGGGACATTCTCCAGTGCACTACAGTAACATCCTCCCCACTGTCCACCCCAGTGAATTCCTCCCCAATATCCACCACAGGGATGTCCTCCCCACTGTCTACAACAGGGTTGTCCTTCCCACAATTCAAAACAGAAAGGTGCTCCCTGCTGTCCACCACAGAGAAGTCCTTCCCTCTGTCTACCTCAGTGATATCCTCCCTTCAGTCCGTGACACTGATGTCCTTCCCACTGTCCACTACAGGGATGTCCCCTCCACTGTCCACCCGAGGGTCATCCTTCCCACTGTCCACCACAAAAAGATCTTTCCCAATGTCCAAAACAGGGACATCCTTCCCACAGTCCACAACATATATGTCCTTCAAATGTCCACAACACGGACTTCTTTCCCACTGTCCACGACAGGGAAGTCCTCTCAACTGTCCAACACAGAGATGTCCTCCACCCTGTCAAAAACAGGCATGTCCTTTCCATGGTCCACCACTTTGACCTCCTTCCCACTCTAAACCAGAGGGAAATCCTCTCTAATGTCCACCACAGGGATGTCCTTTCAACTGTCCAACACAGGGATGTCATCCACACTGTCTACAACAGGGATGTCCTTCCCACAATTCAAAACAGAAAGGTCCTCCCTGCTGTCCACCACAGCGACGTCCTTCCCTCTGTCCACCACAGAAATGTCCTGCCCTCAGACCATAAGTGTGATGTCCTTCCAACTTTCCACCCCAGGGACGTCCTCCCACTGTCCATAAGAATGTCATCCTTCCCACTGTCCACCAAAAGGTCTTTCCCAATGTCCACAACAGAGACGTCCTTCCCATAGTCCACACCATATATGTCCTTCCAATGTCCACCACAGGGACCTCCTTCTTGCTTTCCACCACAGGGAGCTCCTCTCTTCCAGCCATCAAAATGATGTCCTTTCCACTGTCCACCACAGGGACGTTCCCCCCCCCCACTGTCCACAACAGGGATGTTCGTTCCACTGTCCACCACAGAGATGATCTCCTCTGTGTCCACCAAAAGAACATACTACCCACTGTCCAACACAGCGACATTCTACACACTGTGTACCACAGGAAGGTCCTCCCCAATCTCCACCACAGGTAGGTCCTCTCTACTGTCCACCACAGGGTCGTCATTTTAACTGTCCACCACAGAAATATTCTCCCCACTGTAAACAACAGGGATGTCTTCCCACTGTCCAACACAGACAGGTCCTCCCCACTGTTCACCACAGGGATGTCTTTCCCACTGTCCACCTAAGTGACGTTCTCCCCTCTGTCCACAAGAGGGACATTCTTCCTGCAGTTCAACACAAGGAGGTCTTTCCCAATGTCCACAACAGTGATGTTATTCCAACAATCCACAATAAATTTCTTTCCCATTGTCCACCACAGGGACCTCTTTCCCACTGTCCATAACAGGGATGTCCTCTCTACTGTCCATCAAAGTGATGTCCTTTCCACTATCATCCATAGGGACGTCTTTCCAACTGTCCACAATAGGGATGTTCTTTACACTGTCCACCACAGGGACATCCTACTCACTGTGTACCACAGGGAAGTCCTATCCAATCACCACCAAAATAGTGCCTCTCCACAGTCCACCTAAGTGACATCCTCCTCTCTGTCCACAGGAGGGACATTCTTCCCACAGTTCAACACAAGGAGGTCTTTCCCAATGTCCACAACAGAGATGTTCTTCTGACAGTCCACAACATAAATATCCTTCCCACTGTCCACCACAGGGACCTCCTTTCCACTTTCCTGCACAGGGAGGTCCATCAAAGTGATGTCCTTTTCACTGTCCACGACAGTGACGTCCTTCCAACTGTCCACAACAAAAATGTACTCCCCACTGTCCACCACAGGGAGCTCCTCTCTACTGTCCATCAAAGTGATGTCCTTTCCACTGTCCACCTCAGGGACGTTCTCCCCAAAGTCCACAAAAGTGATTTTCTTTCCACTGTCCACCACAGGGATGTCCTTCCCCCTGTCCACCACAGTGATGTCCTCCAACTGTCCACCAGAGGGATATCCTTCCCACTGTTCACCACCAGGAGGCCCTTCCCAATATTGACAACAGGGACTTCTTTCCCACTGTCCACAACATAAATGTTCTTCACACTGTCCCCCACAGTGTGTTTCTTTCTACTGTCCACCACAGAGATGTACTTTCCACTGTCCACCAAAGGGACATTTTTCTTTGCAACAGAGAAACTTCCTCACCACTGTCCACCACAGAAATGTGCACACAATGTCCAAACCTGTGACGTCCCTTCCACTTTCCACCATGAGGAGGTCCTCTTCACTGTCCACCAAAGAAACATTTTTCCACTCTTCACCACAGAAACATCTCAATATCCACGACAGGGAGGTCCTCACCACTGTCCAAAACAGTGACATCTTTTCCATTGTCCACCACAGAAACATCCTCATCACTGTCTATTACAGGGACATCTTTACCACTGTCCACCAGAGAGAGGTCCTCCCTGCTGTCCACCACAGGGACGTCCTTCACACTGCCCACCACAGTAACGTCCTCTCAGTTATCCAAAACAGAAACGTCCTCCCCAGTGTCCACCACAGGGATGTCCTACTTACTGTCCACCACTTTGAGCACCTCCCCACTGACTACAACAGAGATGTCCTTCCCATTATCCACCACATGGACATCTTTTTGCTGTCCACAAAAAGGACTTCCTTCTCATAGTTTACGACAGGGACATACTTTACATTGTCCACCACAGGGTCGTCCTTCCCACTCTCCACCACAGAGAGTTTCTCCCTGCTGTCCACCACAGGGATGTCCTTCACACTGTCCACCACAGTAATGACATTTCAGTTGTCCAAAACAGAAACGTCCTCCTCACTGTCCACCACAGGCACATCCTACTTAGTTCACCACAGGGAGAACCTCCCCACAGTCTACAACAGGGACGTCCTTCCCATGGTCCACCACATGGACATCCTTTCACTGTCCACCAAAAAGACTTCCTTCCCATTGTTTACCACAGGGACGTCTTCCTAACTGTCCACCATACAACTATGTTCCCAACTGTCCACTACAGAAACATCCATCAAACTGTACACTACAGGGACATACTCCCCACTGTCCTCCACAAGGTTGTCCATCCAACTGTCCACAACAGAAATGTCCTACACACTCTCCATCACAGGGACATCCTCCCAACTGTCCACCCCAAGGAGTTCCTTCCCACAGTCCACCACAGGGACATCCTTCCCACTTTCCACCAAAGGGACATCCTTCCCACTGTCCACAACACAGATATCTTCCCAACTGTCCACCACATAGACGTCCTTCCCACTGTCCACCATAGGGACGTCCTACCCCACAGTCCACCAGAGTGTGGTCCTCCCCACTGTCCACCACAAGGACATCCTCCAGTGCACTACAGGGATATCCTCACCACTGTACACGGCAGGAACATACCTTGCATTGTCCACCACAGGGACGTCCTTCCCACTCTCCAACAAAATGAGGTCCTCCCTGCTGTACACCACAGGGGCATCCTTACCACTGTGAATCACAGGGTCGTCCTCACCACTGTCCACCACAGGGATGTCATCCTAACTGTATAAAACAGGGAAGTACTCTCCACTCTACTCCTCAGGGATGTCCTATTTACTTACCACCACAGAAATTTTCTCGCCAGTGTCCACCAGAGGAACATCCTCAAAACTGTCCACCAGAAAGACGTCCTCCCCACTCTCCACCACAGAAACATCTTCCCCACTCTCCACTACAGGGACTTCCTTCCCACTGTCCACCACAGAGAGGTCCTCTCAACTGTCCACCACAAAAACATCCAATCCACTGTCCACCAAAGAAACATCCTCATCACTGTCCATCACTGAGAAATCTTTACCACTGTCAAAACCAGAAAGGTACTCCCTGCAGTCTACCACAGGGATGTCCTTCCCACTGTCCACAACAATAGTGACCTCCCCACTGTCCATCATATGGATGTCCTACACACTGTCCACCACAGGTAGGTCCTTCCTACTCTCAAACACAGAGAGGTCCTCCCAGCTGTCCACCACAGGGACATCCTTCTCACTGTTCACCACAAGGACATCCTTCCCACTGTGCACGACAGGGACATCCTCCTGTGCACAACTGTGATGTCCTCATCCTTTTGCACCACAGGAACATCTTCCTGTGCACACCAGGGATGTCTTCACCACTGTCTACCACAGAGATATCCTCTGCACACTCCACGGCAGAGACATCATTCCCAATGTCCACCAAAGGATGTTCTCCTTTGCACCAGAGAAACGTTCTCACCACTGTCCACCACAGGACGTCCTTCCCATTGTCCACCAAAGAAACGTATTCCCCAAGTCCACCAAAGAGAAGTCTTTTCCACTGTCCAAAACAGGGATGTCCTTCCCACTGTCCATCACAGGGACATCCTTCACACTGTCCACCCAAGTAATGTCTGCTCAGTTTTCCAAAACAGAAACGTCCTCCCCACTGTCCACCACAGTGACGTCCTACTTAACTCCCCACTGTCCACCACAGGGATGTCCTCCACACTGTCTACAACAGGGACGTCCTTACCATTGTCCACCACATGGACATCCTTTCACTGTCCACCAAAAGGACTTCCTTCCCACTGTTTACTACAGTGACATCTTCCTAACTATCCACCACACAAATATGTTCCCAACTGTCCACCACAGAAAATTCCATCCCACTGTACACTACAGAAACATACTCCTCACTGTCCTCCACAAAGATGTCCATCCAACTGTCCACAACAGAAAGGTCCTACTCACTGTCCACCATATGGTCATCCTTCCCACTGTCCACAACACGGATATCTTCCCCACTGTCCCCACATGAACATCCTTCCCACTATCCACCACAGGGACATCCAATCCAACGTCCACCAGAGTATGGTCCTCCCCACTGTCCACCACAAGTACATCCTCCTGTACACAACAGGAATGTCCTCACTACTGTGCACCACAGGGACATACTTTGCATTGTCCACCACAGGGACATCCTTCCCACTGTGCACCAAAGTGAGGTCCTCCCTGCTGTCCACCACAGGGTCGTCCTCACCACTGTCCACCACAGTGATGTCCTCCTCACTGTATAAAACAGGGAAATACTCTCAACTGTATACCTCAGGGAAGTCCTCTTTACAAATCAGCACAGAAACTTTCTCACCAGGGTCCACAAGAGGAACATCCTCACCCCTGTCCAGGAGAGAGTTGTCCTCCCAACTCTTCACCACGGAAACATCTTCCCCACTGTACACTAAAGGGACATCCTTCCCACTGTCCACCAAAGGGAGTTCCTCTCCAATGTCCACCACACACATGTTCACCACACTGTCTACCACAGAAAGGTCCTTTCCACTGTCCAACACAAAAACATCCAATCAACTGTCTACCACAGAAACGTCCTTAGAACTGTCTATCTTTGGGACATCTTTCTCACTGTCAACCAGAGAGAGGTTCTTCCTGCTGTCCACCACAGGGACGTCCTTCCCACTGTACACAACAGTAACGTCCTCCCCACTGTCCAAAACAGGGATGTTCTCCCCACTGTCCACCACAGGGAGGATCTTCCTACTGTCAAACACAGAGATGTCCTTCCAGCTGTCCACCACAGGCACATTCATCTCACTGTTCACCACATAGACATCCTCCCCACTGTGCTTGACAGGGACATCCTCCCTTGCACAACAGTGATGTCCTCACCCATGTGTACCACAGGAACATCTTCCTGTGCACACCAGGGATGTCCTCACCTCTGTCTACCCCAGAGATGTCCTCCTCACACTCCAAAGCAGGAACATCATTCCCAATGTCCACCAGAGGACGTTCTCCTTGGCACCAGAGAAATGTCCTCACCACTGTCCACCACAGGGCATCCTCCCCACTGTCCAACAAAAGAGCATATTCCTGACTGTCCATCAAAGAGAAGTCCTTTCCAGTGTCCACAACAGGAATGTCCTACCCACTGTTGACCACAGAGAGGTCCTTACCACTGCCCACCACAGAGTGTTCCTCCCAGCTGTCCACCACAATGGCGTCCTCCTCACTGTTCACCACAAGGACATTCTCCCCACTGTGCACCACAAGGACATCCTTTTATGCACAACAGGGATGTGCTCACCCTTGTGCATGACAGGGACATACTTTGCATTGTCCACCACAAGGACATCCTTCCCACTGTCCACCACAGTACCTCCTCCCCCCTGTCCATCAAATTAATGTTTTTCCCACTATCCACCAAAGAGAAGTCCTTTCCACTGTCCACAACAGGACATCCTACCTACTGTGCAACACAAGGATATCCTCCCATACACACCAGGGATGACCTCACCCTTCTGCACCACAGGAACATCCTTCTGTGCACACCATGGATGTCCTTACCACTGTCTACTCCAGAGATATTCTCTGCACACTCCATGACAGAGACATCATTCCCAATGTCCAACTAAGGGACATTCTCCTTTGCACCAGCGAAATGTCCTCACCACTGTCCACCACAGGAATGTACACACCACTGTTTACCAAAGGAATTCCTCTCCACTGTCCACAACAGGGACATCCTTCCAACTCCACCACAGGTATATCCTTCCCACTGTTCACCAGAAAGATGTCATTCCAACTGTCTACCACAGGGACAACCTCCCCAGTGTCAAGCAAAGAAAAGTCCACCCCACTGTCCACAACAAGGATGTTTTCCGCATGGTCCAAAACAGGGATGTCCTCACCAATGTCCACCACAGGGACATCCTTCCTACTGTTCACCACAGGGAGGTCCTCCCCAATGTACACAACATGGATGTCCTTTCCACTGTAAACCAAAAAAAATGTCCTTCCCACTGTCCACCACAGGGAGGTCCTCCCTACCGACCACCAAACAGATGTCCTCCATATTGTAATCCACAGGTATGTCCTCCTCAGTTAGCACTACAGTGAAGTACTCACCACTCTATACCACAGGGATGTCCTTCCCAATGACCACCTCAGTGACTACTTCCCCTGTTTCCATCACAGGGACATCCTACCCACTGTCCACCACAGAAAGGTTCTCTCTGCTGTCCACTACAGTTACATCCTTACCACTATTTACCATAGGGCCGTCCTTACCAATGTCCACCACAGGGAAATCCTTCCCACTGTTCACCACAGGAACATCCTTTCCACTGTGCACCACAGGGACATTCTTCTGTGCATAACAAAAATGCTCTTACCACTGTCCATCGCAGAGATGTCCTGTGCACTCTCCACTCCAGAGAAATCCTTCCCACTGTCCACCAAAGAGACGTTTTCTTGAGCACCACAGGAACCTCCTCCCCACTGTCCATAAGGCCATCGTTCCCACTGTCCACCACAGTGAATTCTCTCACCAATGTCCACCTCAGAGACATCCTTTCCACAGTCCACCACAGGGATTTCCTCCCAACTGTCAAACACAGGGATATGCTTCCCACTGTAAACTACAGGGACATCCTCCCCACTGTGCACCACAGGGACATCCTCCTGTGCAAAACAGAGATGTCCTCATGAATGTGCACCACAGGGACATCTTCCAGTGCACACCATAGACGTCCTCTCCACTGTCCACCACAGGGACATTCTCATCACTGTCCAGCACAGGTATGTCCTTACCACTGTCCACCACAGGGACATCCTCCACATTGTTCAACACAGGGTCATCCTTCTGCCTGTATACTACAGGGATGTACTCCCCACTCTCCACAAAAAGACATCATTCCCACTGTGTACAAAAGTGATGTCATCCCAACTGTCCAAAACAGAGACTTACTCTTCACTGTCCACCACAGAGATGTCCTTCCCACTGTCCACCACAGGTATGTCCTCCCAACTGTCCACCAGAGGGATATCCTTCCCACTGTTCACCACAAGGAGGTCCTTCCCAAAGTCCACAAAAGGGTAGTCTTTTTACTGTCCACAACATACATGTCCTTTTCACTCTGCATACAGGGACATCCTCCCCACTGTCTACCACTGGGAGGTCCTATATACTGCCTACCACAGTGATGTCCACTGCCCACCACAGGGACATCCTCCTCACTGTCCACCACAAGGACATCCTTTCCCACTGTCCACCACAGATTCCACCTCTCCTCTGTCCACCACGGGAACATCCTACACTCTGTGAGGCACAGGGACATTCTTCCCAATGTCCACCATAGGGATGTCCTCACCAATGTCCAACACAGAATTGTCCTCAGCACTCTTCACCACAGGGACATCTCTCCCCCATCAACCACAAAGACATCCACCCCACTATCTACCACAGAGATGTTTCCCCACTGTCCAAAACAGCGGCGTCCTCACCAATGTCCACCACAGAGGAGTTCTTTCCCATTGTTCAAAACAGAAACATCCTCTCCACTGTGCACAACAGGGACATCCTCCTTTGCACAACAGGGTCGTACTCATGACTGTGCACCACATGGACATATTCCAGTGCACAACAAGGATGTCTTCACCAGAGTCCACCCCAGAGATATCCTCTGCACTCTCCAAAACTGGGACATTCTTCCCATGGTCCACAGGGACATTCTTTCAACTGTCCACTACATGGACATCCTCCCCACTATCTACCATCACATGGACATTCTCACCACTGCCTACCACAATGATGCCCTTCCCACTTTCCATAAAAGGTATGTCCTTCCAATTGTTCACCATAGGGACATCCTCCAAATTGTCCACCACAGTGATATCCTTCCCCCATCTACCACAAAGATATAAAACCTACTGTCCACCACAGGGATGTTTTCCCACTGTCCACCACAGGTTTGTCCTCACCAATGTCCACCACTGGGTTGTTCTTTCACACTGTTCAAAACATGGGCATCCTCCCTACTGTCCACCACAGTAATATCCTCCTGTGCATAACAGGGTCATCCTCATGACTGTGCACCACAGAGGCATCTTCCAGTACACACCAGAGACATTTTCACCACTGTCCACCTCAGAGATGTCCTCTGCACTCTCCAAAACAAGGACATCCTTCCCAGGGTCCACCAAAGGTACGTTCTGCAGTGCACCTCCGAAAGGTCCTCACCACTGTTCACCACAGGGATGTCCTCCCCACTGTTCATCACAGGGACATCCTTTCCACTTTCCACAACAGGGTCGTCCTTCCCGTTGTCCACCACAGTGACATCCTTCCCACTGTCCTTCATAGAGAGGTCCAACCCACTGTCCACCACAGGGACGTCATACCCAGTCTCCACCAAAGGGATGTCCTTCCCACAGTCCACCACAGAGACATTCTTCCAAATATCCACCACATGGACATCCTCCCCACTGTCCATCACGTAGATGTCCTCACCACAGTCCACCACAGGGACATCCTTCAAACTGTCCACCACAGTGACATTATTCCTTCATCTACCACAGAGATCTAAACCCCACTGTCCACCACAGGGATGTTTCCCCACTCTCCAACACAAGGTTGTTTTCATCCATGTCCACCACTGGTGTGTTATTTTCCACTGTTTAAGACAGGGACATCCTCCCTACTGTGCACCACAGGAACAATCTTCTGTTCACAACTGGAACGTCCTCACGATTGTGCACCCCAGAAACATCTTCCAGTGCACACCAGGGATGTCCTCACCACTGTCCACCCAAGAGATGTCCTCTGCACTCTCTTCAACAGGGAAATCCTTTCTATGGTCCACCAAAGAGACGTTCTCCTGTGCACCACAGAAACATTCTTACCACTGTTCACCACAGGGATGTCAACCCAACTGTCCACCAAAGGGATATCCTTTCCATTGTCCACCACAGTGACGTCCTTCCCACTCTCTACAACAAGGACGTCCTTCCCTCTGTCCACTAAAGAAATATCCTCCAAACTGTCCACAACAGGGATGTACTTCCCACTGTCCACCATGAAAACATTCTACCCACTGCCATCCACAGGGACATCCTATCCACTGTCTACCACAGGGACGTCCTTCCCACTGTCCACCCCAGGGACATCCTTTCCACTGTTCACCAAAGGTACATCTTTCAACTGTCCACCACAGAGACATCCTTTCCTCTGTCTACCACATGGACATCCTCCCCACTGACCACTACAAGGACATCCTTCATATAATCCACCATAGAGAAGTCCTCCCTGTTGTCCACCAAAGGGACGTCCTTCACACTGCCCACCACAGGGACATCCTCCAAATTGTCCACCACAGTGACTTCCTTTTCACTGTTCACCTCTCTAACATCCTACCCACTTTGCACAACAGGGAAATTTTCCTGTGCACAACATGGATATCCTCACCATTTTGCACCACAGGGACATCCTCCTTTGCAGACCAGGGATGTTAGCAACACTCTCCACACCAGAGCTGTGCTCAGCACTCTCCATGACAGGGACATCCTCCCCACTTTGCACCACAGGGAAATCCTTCTTTGCACACCAGGGATGTCAGCAACACTCTCCACACCTGAGCTGTCCTCAGCACTCTCCACGACAGGGACATCCTCCCCAATATCCACCAAAGAAACATCTTTCCCACTATTCACAACATGGATGTCTTTCCAAATGTCCAACACAGTAAAGTTCTCTTCACTGTCCAACACAGTGATGTCCTTACCCCTGTCCACCACACGGATGTCATCCCCACTGTCCACCAGAGGGATATCATTCCCACTGTTCACCACAAGGAGGTCCTTCCCAATATCAACAACAGGGACTTCCTTCCCACTGTCTACAATATAAATGTTCTTCCCACTGTCCACCACAGAGATGTACTGTCCACCAAAGGGACATTTTCCTTTGCACCAGAGAAACATCCTCACCACTGTCCACCAGAGAAATGTCCTCATTACTGTCCACCACTGTGATGTCCCTTCCACTTTCCACCATGAGGAGGTCCTCTCCACTGTTCACCACATGGAAGTCCTTCCCAATATCCACAACAGGGAGGTCCTCACCACTGTCCACAACAGGGATGTCTTTTCCACTGTCCACCACAGAAACATCCTCATCACTTTCTATCACAGGGACATCTTTACCACTGTCTAATGAAGACCCTCATACTCAGGAGACCCTTCCTCAAGCCTCCGGAAATCACGACCACCCAAAGATCACAAGAAACCATACCTGGATGCAATCAGCAGAGGCTTTATTAGGGAAGTAAGCCGGCGGTCAAAACGACAAGCTCTTTAGCTCCAAGAGCAAGGTTTTGGCCTAGAGTGGTGGGTTAAAGGGTATTTTATAGCATGGGGTGGGGAAAGGAAGGCATTTTTGCGCACTTACACATGAATGGTTGCATTTTCACGCGGTTACACATGATTGGTTGTTTTACAAATTTTGAACATAGCACTGGGAAGACCAAGGGAGGGGTAACCAAGAACAGTGGAACATTTCAGAGAATCTAGCCCAAATGATCTAGAGTCATGTGAAATCACTCTGCACACTCATTCTTCTCAAAAAATGTGGTTTTACCATGCTATTGTGTCCTATCCTTCCATTTACCAACTATTTCAGATTAACTATCTTCTGGCTATAGCCCCACCTAGGTGGCAGCATCTTTTATTGTGGTCAGGCATGTGTCTTCCTGCCTTGGGCCTCCCCCACCCATAGGTGGGAGAGGCTTGAGGAATGTAATCCAGCAAGTGTCCTTCACCTGGAATGTGAAGGCCTTAAATCTTATTTTCAGTTCCGAGTTCTGTACGGTGAAAAATCTACACATATTTCATAAAGTGGCCTTTATAATTTTTCACTCTACAATACCACAGTGAGGTCCTCCCTGCTGTCCACCACATGGACATCCTTCACACTATTCACCACAGTAACGTCTTCTCAGTTGTCCAATACAAAAATGTCCTCTGCACTGTCCACCACAGGGATGTCCTACTTACTGTCCACCACAGGGAGAACCTCCCCACTGTCTACAACAGGGACATCCTTCCCATTGTCCACCACATGGACATCCTCGCGCTGTCCACAAAAAGCACTTCCTTCCCACTGTTTACAACAGGGACTTCTTCCTAATTGTCCCCCACACAAATATGTTCCCAACTGTCCACTACAGAAACATCCATCCCACTGTCCATAACAGAAAGGTCCTACACACTGTCCACCATAGGGACATCCTCCCAACTGTTCACCCCAAGTATTTCCTCCCCCACAGTCCACCACAGGGACATTTTTCCCACTGTCCACAACACAGACATCTTCCCCACTGTCCACCACATGGACGTTCTTCCCACTGTCCAGTACAGGGCCTTTCTACCCCACAGTCCACCATAGTGAGGTCTTCCCCACTGTCTACCACAAGGATATCCTCCTGTGTTTAAGAGGGTTGTCCTCACCACTGTGCACCATAGGTGTTGGGAGCTGACTTTAAGCAGAAAGCGGCTAGAAAGCACCTATCAACTTTTCAGCCATCTGGAACCATATACCCTGATGAAAGACTTGGTTTTCAAAATTCTATAACAGCTGAAGCACACTCTGATAAATATATTATTAATCCCACATAGCTTGTTTTGCTGTTTAGTGAACTCAGCTGTATGGTGCACGTGGCATGAGTTCATGGGCTCCTGGTGTAGCTGCCCATGGCCACAAGTCAACTGGGTTTACCTGAAAGAGGGGCTGGGAATTGAAGGGGGAAGAAGGGTGAGAAGAGATGAGGCCAAGACAAAGTTCTCTGATCAAAGCCTCAAGTTTAATAATTTGCTTTCACATATAAAGGGGAAGCCCCACCCCCCAGAGAAGAATCTTCTCTGGCACTTCAGCTCAGCAGCTTGGGTGAGGGGTGTGCACCCTTAATCACAGGCTGGAGGTGTAGGGAGCTAGCTCAGCAGGCAGTCTATTCAACTCAACTCCTGTGGCAGACTTCAGGTCTCCAATGCAGGCAACTTCCCAGGTCCTTTGTTATTCTGGTCTCTAGTGGTAAACAGTGTGTTCCAGCCTGCTCAACCTGAACAGGTTGGCAGCGTGGGGGAAGGCCACATCCTGGCAGGGTTTATAAGCTGTGCCCAGGAAGGGATTGGGGGCTCACCATCTTGACTACTAACTGCTAAGCATCCTGAGTAAACTGCTGTGAGAAAAAAAGTGGTTGTTCCATGTCTTAATTCCTGCTGGAAATCCTCCCGACTGTCCACCACAGGGACATCCTCCTGGTACTACAGGATATCCTTACCACTGTCCACAACATGGTTGTCCTCAATAATATGCGCTACAGGGAAGTCCTCACTGCCGACCACCACATGAATATCCTCTGCATTGTTAACCACAGGTACATCCTACCCACTGTCCACAACAGGGAGGTCCTCCCCTCTGTCCACCACAGGGACAAACTTCTGCCTGTCCATCACAGTGAAGTCTCCTCCACTGTCGTACAAAGGGACTCCCTTCCTAATGTCGACCACAAAAACGTCATTTCAATGGTCCATCACAAGGAAATCCTCTTCAGTGTCCACCACAGGGATGTCCTTCCCACTGTACACCACCGTGACATACTCCTGTGCACAACAGGGATGTTCTTAACACTGTCCTCCCCAGAGATGTCTTCTGCACTCCTCTCTACAAGGACATCCTTCTCACTGTCCACCAAAGAGACATTTTCTTGTGCACCACAGGAGTGTTGTCCTTATTGTAAACAAGGCCATCATCTACACTGTCCACCACAGTGAAATCCTCTCAACTGTCCAACAGAGGGACATCCTCCCAACTCTCCACAACACGGATGTCCTCCCAACTATCAAACACAGAGATGTCCTTTCTTCTGTAAACAAAGGGGACATCCTTTCCACTGTGCACCACAGGGACTTCCTCCTGTGCACAACAGGAATTTCCTAACCACTGTCCACCACAGAGAAGTCCTTCGCACTCTCCACCATTTGGCCATCCTTCCAACTATGCACCACAGGAACATTCTCCAGTGCACCACAGTAACATCCTCCCCACTGTCCATCACAGTGAAATTCTCCCCACTATCCAGCACCTGGATGTCCTCCCCACTGTATACACAGGTATGTCCTTCCCACTATTCACACCAGAAGGTCCTACCCGCTGTCCACCAAGAGGACATTCTTCACACTGTCCACCTCAGTGATATCCTCTCCTCAGATTATAACAGAAATATCCTTCACACTGTCCACCACAAGGAGGTCCTCCCCACTGACCACCAGAGGCACACCCTTCCCACTGTCCACCAAAAAGAAGTCTTTCCCAATGTCCACAACATGAACATCCTTCCCACTGTCCACAACATATATGTCCTTCCCACTGTCCACCACAGATACCCCCTTCCCATTGTCCACCACAGAAATGTCCTCTCCACTTTCAACCACAGGGAGTTCCTCCCAACTGTTCTCCAAAGAGATGTCTTTCCCAGTGTCCAACACAGGGAAATCCTCCTGTATACCACAAGGACATTCTTACCACTGTCCACATCATGGTTGTCCTCACTAATGTCCACTACAGGGACATCCTCACCACTGTCAAAAACATGAATATCCTCCAAACTGTAAACCACACACTGTAAACTACAAATTGTCCACCACAGTGAAGTTGTCCCTACTGTCCATAACAGGAACATTCTTCTGCCTGTCCACCAGAGTGATGTCCTCCCCACTGTACACTTCAGGGACATCCTCCTGTACACAACAGAGATGTTCTTACCACTGTACACCCCAGAGATATCCTCTGCAGTTCCCACTACAAGGACATCCTTCTCACTGTCCACCAAAGAAAAATTCCCTTGTGCATCACAGGAACGTTGTTCTTACTGTCTACAGGGCTGTCATCTGCACTGTCCACCGCAGTGTAATCCTCTCAATTCTCCACCACAGTGACATCCTCCCAACTCTCCCCAACAGGGATGTCCTCCCAACTATCAAACACAGTGAAGTCCTTCCCAGTGTAAACTACGGGGACATACTCCGCACTGGGCACAACAAGGAAGTCTTATCCTCTGTCCACAACAGTGATGTCCTCCCCACTGTCCACCACAGGAATATCCTTCCCACTGCTCACCACAAGGAGGTCCTTCCCAATATCAACAACAGGGACTTCCTTCCCACTGTCCACAACATAAATGTTCTTCCCACTGTCCACCATAGTGTGTTTGTCTCTACTGTTCACCACAGGGATGTCCTTCCTCCTGTCCACCACAGGATATCCTTCCCACTGTTCACCACAATGACGTCCTTCCCAATGTCCACAAAATTGATGTCCTTTTTACTGTCTACAACATAAACGTCCTTCTCACGGTCCACAACAGTGACATCCTTCCCACTGTCTACCACAGGGAGGTCCTATCTACTGTCCACCACAGTGATGTCCTTTCCATTGTCCACCACAGATATGTCCTCTTCACGGTCCACCAGAGGGACATCCTTCCCAATGTCCACCAAAGAAACCACCTCTCCACTGTCCACCATGCATAATGTCCTACACTCTGTAAGACACAGGGACATCAAGCCAAACGTCCACCACAGGGTTGTTCTCACCAAGGTCCAACACAGAGTTGTCCTCAGCACTCTTCACCACAGAAACATCTTTTCCACATCAAACACAAAGATGTCCACCCCACTGTCCACCACAGAGATGTTTCCCCACTGTCCACAACAGGGACGTCCACACCAATGTCCACCATGGGGTGTTCTATCCCATTGTACAAAACAGGAATATCCTCCCCACCTTGCACCACAGGGACATCCTCCTGTGCACAACAGGGTTGTCCTCATGACTGTGCAACACAGGGACATCTTCCAGTGCACAACAGGGATATCTTCACCACTGTCCACCCCAGAGATATCCTCTACACTCTGCAAAACATGGACATTCTTCCCATAGTCCACCAAAATGACATTCTCCAGTGCACCACATTAACGTCCTCACTACTCTTTACTACAGGGATGACCTCCCCACTGTCCAGCACAGGGACATCCTACCCAGAGTTCACAACAAAGATGTCCTTCCCACTGTCCACCACAGTGATGTCCTTTCCACTGCCCACAAAAGGGACATCATTTCCACTGTCCATCACAGTGATGTCATTCCCATTGTCCAACAAAGGGATGTCCTTCCCAAAGTCCACCACAGGGGCATTCTTCCAACTGTCCACCACATGGACATCCTTCCCACTGTCCATAACATGGACCTCCTCACCACTGTCTACCACAGGGATGTCCTTCCCACAGTCCATCAAAGGGACGTCCTTCCATTTGTTCAACACAGTGAAGTCCTCCAAATTATCCACCACAGTGACATCTTCTCCTGTCTACCACAGAGATGTAAACCCCACTGTCCACCAGAGGGATGTTTCCCCACTGTCCACCAAAGTGTTGTCCTCACCAGTGTCTACCACTGGGGTGTTCTTTCCCACTGTTCAAAACATGGAAATCCTCCCTACTGTGCACCACAGTAACATCCTCCTGTGCACAACAGGGTCATTGTCATGACTGTGCACCACAGGGACATCTTCCAGTGCACACCAGAGACGTCTTCACCACTGTCCACCCTAGAGATGTCCTCCGCACTCTCCAAAACAGGGACATCCTTCCCAGGGTCCACCAAAGTGACGTTCTCCAGTGCAAAACAGAAAGGTCCTCACCACTGTTCACCACAGGGATGTGCTCCCCACTGTCCATCACAGGGACATCCTTCCCACTTCCCACAACAGGGTCATCCTTTCCATTGTCCATCACAGGGACATTCTTCCCACTGTCCAACATAGAGAGGTCCAACCCACTGTCCACCACAGGGATGTATTTCCCACTGTCTACAACAAGGACATTCTTCCCACTGTCCACCACAGAAATATCCTCCCCAAGCTCCACAACAGGGATGTGATTCCCACTGTCCACCATGAAGACATTCTACCCACTGCCCTCCACAGGGACATCCTATCCATTGTCTACCAAAGTGAAATTCTCCCCACTGACAACCACAAGGATGCCCTTCATACAGTCCAGCATAGAGAAGTCCTCCCTGTTGTCCAATAAATGGATGTCCTTCCCACTGTCCACAAAAGGTACATATTTCAACTGTCCACCACAGAGTCATCCTCCCTACTGTCCACCACATGGACATCCTCCCCACTGACCACCACAAAAACATCCTTAATACAGTCCACCATAGAGAAGTCCTCCCTGTTGTCCACCAAAGGGACATCCTTCCCACTGTTTACCACAGGGACATCCTCTAAATTGTCCACCACAGTGACTTACTTTTCACTGTTTACCACTGAGACATCCTACCCACTTTGCAGAACAGGGACATTTTCTTGTGCACAACAGGGATATCGTCACCACTGTGCACCACAGGGACAGCCTCTTTGCACACCAAGGATGTCAGCAACACTCTCCACCCCAGAGATGTCCTCTGCACTCTCCATGAAAGGGACATCCTCCCCACTATCCACCAAAGAAACGTCTTTCCCACTGTTCATCACAGGGATGTCATCTCAAATGTCCAACACAGAAAAGAGCTCTTTACTGTCGACAACAGGGATGTCCTCCCCACTGTCCACCAGAGGGATATCGTTCCCACTGTTCACCACAAGGATGTCCTTCCCAATATCCACAACAGTGACGTCCTTCCCACTGTCCACACCATAAATGTTCTTTCCACTGTCCATCACAGTTTGTTTCCCTCTACTGTCCACCGCAGAAATGTACTTTAAACTGTCCACCAAAGGGACATTCTCTTTTGCACCAGAGAAACATCCTCACCACTGTCCACCACAGAAGGGTCCTCACTACTGTCCACCACTGTGAAGTTCTTTCCAATTTCCACCATTAGGAGGTCCTCTCCACTGTCCACCACAGAAACATCCTTTCCACTGTTCACCATTGGGATGTTTTCACAATATCCATGACAGGGAGGTCCTCACAACTGTCCACAACTGGGACGTCCTTTCCACTTTCCACCACAGAAACATGCTCACCACTGTCTATCACAGGGACATCTTTACCACTGTCCACCATAGAGAGGTCCTCCCTGCTGTCCACCACAGGGACGTTTGTTTTTCTGTCCACCTCAGTGATATCCTCCCCTCAGACCATAACAGGGATGAACTTCCCACTTTCCACCACAGGGAGTTCCTCACCAATGTCCTCCAGAGGGACATTTTTCCCACTGTCCACTACAGGGAAGTCCTCTCTACTGTCCACCACAGTGATGTCATTTCCACTGTCCAACAAAGGGAGGTTCTCCGCACTGTCCACAACAGGTATGTCCTTCCTACTCTCTACCACAGAAAGGTACACCCTGTTCTCTAAAACAGGAACATACTTCTCAATGTCCACTAAATTATGTCCTCTCCTATGTCCACAACAGAGACGTCCTTCCCACTGTCCACCACATGCTGTTTCTTCCCACTGTCCACGAGAGTGACATGCTTCCCACTGTCCACCACACAGAGGTCCGTCCCAATGTCCACAACGTGTACATCCTTCCCACAATCCACAGCATAAATGTCCTCACCACTGTCCAACACATGGACCGTCTTCCCACTGTTCACTACAGAAAGCTCCTCTCTACTGTCCCCCCAGGGATGTCCTTACCACTGTCCAAACCAGTTACATCCTCCCCACTGGCCACAACTGGGATGTCATTCCCACTGTCCACCACAGAAAGGTCAACTCTACTGTCCACCACTGAAAGGTCCTCCCCACTCTTCACCAAAGTGACATCTTCCTGTCTGTCCAAAAGAGGGACATTCTTCCCACAGTTCACCACAAGGAGGTCTTTCTCAATGCCTACAGCAGAGATGTTCTTTCCACAGTCCACACATAAATGTCCTTCCCACTGTCCACCTCAGGGACCACCTTCCTATTGTCCACCACACGGACGTCCTCTCTTCTGTCCATCAAATTGATGTCCTTTCCACTGTCCACCACAGGGCCGTCCTCCCTACTTTCCACAACAGGGATGTTCTTTCCACTGTATACCACATGGATATTCTACACACTCTCTATCACAGGGAGGTACTCGTCAATCTTCACCACAGGTAGGTCCCGTCCACTGTCCACCACAGGGACTTTATTTCAACTGTCTACCACAGAAATCTTTTCTCCACTGTCCACAACAGGGATGTCCTACCCACTGTCCAACACAGAGACTTTTTAACCACTGCCCTCCACAGGGACATCCTGCCCACTGTCTACTACAAGTATGTCCTTCCCATTGTCCAATAAAAGACGTTCTTCCCACTGTCCATCAAAGGTACATCTTTCAACTGTCCACCACAAAGACATCCTCCCCACTGTCCACCACAGGGACATCCTCACCACTGACCATAACAAGGATGTCCTTCATACAGTCCACCATAGAGAAGTCCTCCTTGTTGTCCACCAAAGGGACGTCCTTCCCACTGTCCACGACTGAGACATCCTCCAACATCCACTGTTCACCTCTGGGAAATCCTAGACACTTTGCACAACAGGGAGATTTTCCTGTTCACAACAGGGCTATCCTCACAACTGTGCAACACAGGGACATCCTCCTTTGCACACCAGGAATGTCAGCAACACTCTCTATCCCTGAGGTGTCCTCTGCACTCTCCAAGACAGGGACATTCTCCCCACTATCCAACAAAGTAACATCTTTCCCACTAATCAACACAGGGATGTCATCCCAAATGTCCAACACAGAAAAGTCCTCTTCACAGTCCACCACAGGGATGTCCTTCCCACTATCCACCACATGGATGTCCTCCCCACTGTCCACCAGAAGGATATCCTTCCCACTGTTCACCACAAAGAGGTCCTTCCCAATATCGACAACATGGACTTCCTTCCCACTGTCCACAACATAAATGTTCTTCCCACTGTCCACTACAGTGTGTTTCTTTCTACTGTCCACCACAGAGTGTGTTTCTTTCCACTGTCCACCAAAGGGACGTTTTCCTTTGCACCAGAGAAACTTCCTCACCAATGTCCACCACAGAAATGTCCTCACCACTGTCCAACACTGTGACATACTTTCCACTTTCCACCATGAGGAGGTCCTCTCCACTGTCCACCACAGAAACATCCTTTTGACTCTTCACCACAGGGACATCCTTTCTAATAACCACGACAGAGAGGTCCTCACCACTGTCCACAACAAGGAGTTCCTTTCCACTGTCCACCACAGAAACATCCTCATCACTGTCTATCACAGGGACATCTTTACCACTGTCCACCACAGAGAGGTCCTCCCTGATGTCCACTACATGGACATCCTTCACACTGTCCACCACAGTAACGTCCTCTCAGTTGTCCAAAACAGAAATGTCCTCCCCACTGTCCACCACAAGGATGTCCTACTTACTGTCCACCACAGGTAGAACCTCCCCACTGTCTACAACTGGGACGTCCTTCCAATTGTGCACCACATGGACATCCTTTTGCTGTCCACAAAAAGTAATTCCTTCTCACTGTTTACCAAAGGGACTGCTTCCTAACTGTCCACCACACAAATATGTTCCCAACTTTCCACTACAGAAACACCCATTCCAATGTACACAACAGAAACATTGTCCACAAGGACATCCATCCCACTATTCACAATAGAAATGTCCTACCCACTGTCCACTACAGGGACATCCTCCCAACTGTCCACCCCAAGGAATTCCTCCCCCACAGTCCACCACATGGACATCCTTCCCACTGTCCACCACAGGGATGGCCAACCCCACAGTCCACCAGAATTTGGTCCTCCCCACTGTCCACCACAACAACATCCTCCTGTGCACAAGAGGGATGTCCTCACCACTGGGCACCACAGGGAAATACTTTGTATTGTCCACTACAGGATGTCATTCCCACTATCTATCAAAGTGAGACCATTCCTGCTGTCCACCACAGGGGCATCCTTACCACTGTTCACCACAGGTCTTTACCACTGTCTACCACAGGGATGTCCTTCCCACTGTTCACCAGAGGGACATCTTCCCCAATGTGCACAAAATGGACATAATATTATTGTCCACAACAGGGATGTCCTTCCCACTGTCCACCACAGAGAGGTCCTCCCTTCTCTCCACCACAGGGACAGTCTTCTCACTGTCCACCATAGAACGTCCTTTCCACTGGCCACCACAGGTATATCCTCTCTATTGTCCACCAGAGAGACGTTTTTCCCATTGTAAACCACAGAGAGGTCCTTTCCCCTGTCTACCACAGGGACATTCTTCCCACTGTTCACCACAGAGATGTCCTCCACACTGTCCACCACAAAGATATCCTCCCCCACAGATGTCCTCCCCACTGTCCACTACAGAGTCATCCTATACATGTCCACTACAGGGAGGTCCTTCCCACTGTCCACCATAGTGACATTCTCCCCTTGTTCACAAAATGGACATTCTTCCACTGTCCACAAAAAGGACATTATTCCCACAGTTTAGCACAGGAATGTCTTCCCCTTTGTCCACTAGAGGGAGGTTCTAGGGGATGTCCTCCTGTGTACTACAAGGACATCCATAAAACTCTCCACCACAGGGTCATCTTCACCAATGTCCAGCACAGTGGTGATCTTCACACTGTTTAATACACGGACATCCTCCTGTTTCACAACAGTGACAACCTGACCAATATGTACCAAAGGGACCTCCTTTCCACTGTCCACAACAGAGACATCCTCCACAATGTTCACTACAAAGTGGACTTCCACACAGTCCACTACATGAATGTCTTTCCCACTGTTCACCAAAGAAACATCCTCCACACTTTGCACCATAAGGACATCCTCCTATGCAAAACAGGAATGTCCTCAAACTGTGCACCACAGGAATATTCTTTCCACTGTCCACAACAGAGCTGTCTTTCCCACTGTAGACCACAGAGATGTCCTCCCTGCTGTCCAACACAGGGACATTCTTCCCTCTTTCCACCACAGAAACGTCCCCCCCAAAGTCCACCAAAAGATGTCCTCCCACATTCCGCCACAGATATGTCCATCCCACAGTCCAAAACAGAAATGTCCTCCCCACTGTCCACCACAGGGACGTCCTCCTGTGTACTACAAGGACATCTTTACTATTGTTCACAACATTGTTGTCCTCTACAATATGCACTACAGCGAAGTGCTCACCGCAGTCCACCACACAAATATCCTCTGCAATGTAAACCACCGGGACATTCTACACACTGTCCACCACTGGGAGGTCCTCTCCTTTGTTCATGACAGGGACATCATTCTGCCTGTAAACAACAGTGATGTTCTCCCCACTGTCCACCAGAGGCACAACCTTCCCACTGTCCAACACAAAGAGGTCTTTCACAATATCCAAAACAGGGACGTCCTTCCCACTGTCCACAACATATATGTCCTTCCCACTGACCACCACAGGGAAGTCCTTTCCACTGTCCACCACTTTGATGTCCTTCGCACTGTCAAAAACAATCATGTACATCCCACTGTACACCACAGAAAATCCTCTCTACTGTCCACCACAGTGACATCCTCCCAACTGTCCACAACAGGGATGTCCTCCCAACTATCAAACACAGTGAAGTCCTTAACACTGTAAACAACAGGGACATCCTCCCCACTGGGCACAACAGAAATATCTTAACCACTGTCCACCACAGAGATATCCTCTGCACTCTCCACCATATGGGCATCCTTCTGGACTATGCACCACAAGGACATTCTCCAGTGCACCACAGTAACATCCTCCCCACTGTCCACCACAGGGATGTCCTCTCCACTGTCAACTACAGGGATGTCCTTCCCACAATTCAAAACAGAAAGGTCCTCCCTGCTGTCCACTACAGGGACGTCCTTCCCTCTGTCCACATCAGTGATATCCTCCCCTAAGACCAAAACAGGCATGTCCTTCCCACTTTCCACCACAGGGACGTCCTCCATACTGTCCACAAGAAAGTCATCCTTCCCACTGTCCACCAAATTGGCTTTCCCAATGTCCACATCATGGATGTCCTTCCCACAATCCACAACATAAATGTCCTTTCCACTCTACAACACAGGGACCTTCTTTCCATTGTTCACGACAGAGAGGTCCTATCTACTATCCACCACAAGGATGTCCTTACAACTGTCCACCTATGTGATGAGCTCCCGTCTTTCCACCAAAGGGACATCCTTCCCACTGTCCACCATAGTGAATTCCTCCCCAATGTCCACCAGAGGGACTTCCTTCCCACTGTTCTCCACAAGAAGTTCTTTCCCAATGTCCACAACAGGGATGTCCTTCCCACAGTCCACAACATATATGTCCTTCCAATGTCCACCACAGGGACCTAATTCCCAAAGTCCACCTCAGGGATGTCCTCTCTACTGTCCACCACAGGAATGTCCTTTCCACTGTACACCAATGGGACATCATCCACACTGTCCAAAAAAGGCATGTCCTTCCCACTGTCCATCACAGAAATGTACACCCTGCTGTCCACAACAAGAACGCACTTCCCAATGTCCACTAAATGATGTCCTCTCCTGTGTCCATGACAGAGACTTCCTTCCCACTGTCCACCACATGGATTTCATCCCCACTGTCCACGAGAGGGACATGCTTCCCACAGTCTACCACAAGGAGTTCCTTCCCAATGTCCACAACTTGAACGTTTTTTCCACAATGCACAACGTAAATGCCCTCCCCACTGTCGAACACAAGGACCTTCCTCCCATTGTTCACCACAGAAAGGTCCTCTTTAATGCCCACCACAGGGATATCCTTACCTCTGTCCAAACCAGTGACATCCTCCCCACTGTCCACAACAGGGATGTCCTTCCCACCGTCCACCACAGAAAGGTCCTCCTCACTGTCCACCACAGGAATTTCCTTCCCATGGTCCACCTAAGTGACGTCCTCTCCTCTGTCCACAAGAGGGACATTCTTCCCACAGTTCACAACAAGAGGGTCTTTCTCAATGTCCAAAACAGAGATGTTCTTCCCACAGTCCACAACATAAATGTCCTTCCCAGTGTTCACAACAGGGACCTCCTTCTCACTGTCCAGCACAGGGAGGTGCTCTCTACTGTCCATCAAAGTGATGGCCTTTCCCCTGTCCACCACAGGGACATCTTCTCACTGTCCACAACAGGGATGTTCTTTCCACAGTCCACCACAGGGACGTCCTCCCCAGTGTCCACCACAGGAACGTACTACCCACTGTTCCCTTCAGGAACATCCTACCGACTGTCTACCAGAGGGAGGTCCTTTCCAAACTCCACCACAGGTAGATCCTCTCCACTGTCTACCAAAGTGACATACTTCCCTCTGTCCACAAGAGGGACATTCTTCCCACAGTCCACAACATTTATGTCCTTCCCACTGACCACCACAGGGACATCCTAGTGTGTACTACAAGGACATTCTTAACACTGTCCACAATATGGTTGTCCTCAACAATATGCACTACATGGAATTCCTCACCGTGGTCTACCACACGCATATCCTCCGCAGTGTAAACTAAAGGGACATCCTATCAACTGTCCAACACAGGGAGGTCCTCCTCTCTGTCCACCACAGGGACATCTTTCTGCCTGTCCAACACAGTGATGTCCTCAACACTGTCCTCCAAAGGGACGTCCTTCCCACTGTCGACCACAAGGATGTCATTTCAATGGTCCACCACAGGGTAGTCCTCTTCACTGTCCACCACAGCGATGTCTCTCCCACTGTACACCACAGGGAAATCCTCCTGTGCAGAACCAAGATGTTCTTACCACTGTCCACTCCAGAGATGTCTTCTGCATTGCACACTATTAGGACATCCTTCTCACTGTCCACCAAAGAAACGTACACCCTGCTGTCCACAAAAGGAACATACTTCCTTATATCCACCTCAATGATGTCCTTTCCACTGTCCACCAGAGGGACATCCTTCCTGCTCTCCACCACATGTTGATCCTCCCCACTGTCCACCAGAGGGACATGCTTCCCACTGTTCACCACACGGAGGTCCTTCACAATGTCCACAACATGTAAATCCTTCCCACAATCCACAACATAAATGTTCTTCTTACACTACACCACAGAGACCTTCTTCCCACTGTTCACCACAGAGCGGTCCTCTCTACTATCCACCACAGGGATGTCCTTCCCACTGTCATCCTCCCCTCGCTTCACTACAGGTACATCCTTTCCATTGTCCACAACAGGGATGTCCTTCCCCCTGTCCACCACAGGGACATCCTTTCTACTGTCCATCAAAGGGATGTCTTTTGACTGGCCAAAACAGTGACATCCTTCCCACTGTCCACCAGAGAGACGTTCTTCCAACTGTCCAAAACATGGATATCCTCCCCATAGTCCATCACATGGACGTCCTTACCACTGTCTATCACAGGGATGTCCTTCCCAATGTCCACCACAAGGACATCCTCCAATTTATCCACCACAGTGACATACTTCCTTCATCTACCACAGAGACATAAACCCCACTGTCCACTACAGGGATGTTTCCCCACACTCCACCACAGGGTTGTCCTCATCAATGTCCACCACTGGGGTGTTCTTTCCCACTATACAATACAGGGACATCTTACCTACTCTGCACCACAGGAACAATCTCCTGTTTAAAAAGGGACTTCTTCACGACTGTGCACCACAGGGACATCTTCCAGTGCACACCAGGGACTTCCTCACCACTGTCCACCCAAGAGATGTCCTCTGCACTCTCCACAGAGGGAAATCCTTCCTACAGTCCACCTAAGAGACGTTCTCCTGTTCACAACAGAAACGTTATCACCACTGTTCACCACAGGGATGTCCACCCCACTGTCCACTACAGGGACATTCTTCCCACTGTCAGCCACAGGAATGTCTTTCCCACTGCCTACATCAAGGATATTCTTCCCACTATCCACCACAGAAATATCCTCCCCACTCTCCACAACAGGGATGATTTTCCCACAGTCCACCACGAAGACGTTCTACCCACTGCCCTCCACAGGAACATCCTACCCACTTTCTACCACAGGGACGTGCTTCCCATCATCCACCAAAGGGACGCCATTCCCACTGTCAACCAAAGGTACATCTTTCAACTATCCACCACAGAGGCATCCCCACTGTCCACAACAGTGACATCCTCCCCACTGACCACCAAAAGTATGTCCTTCTTACAGTCCACCATAGAGAAGTCCACCCTGTTGTCCACCACATGGAGGTCCTCCCACTGTCCACCACAGGATGTTCTACCACACAGTCCACCAGAGTGTGGTCCTCCCCACTCTCCACCGCAAGGAAATCCTCCTGAGCACACGAAGGTTGTCCTCACCACTGTGCACCACAGGGAAATACTTTGCATTGTCCACCACAGGGATGTCATTCCCACTGTCCACCAAAATGAGGTCCTCCCTGCTGTCCACCACAGGGGCATCTTTACCACTGTCCACCACAGGTATGTCCTTCCCACTTTTCACCAGAGGGATATCTACCCCAATGTGCACAAAAGGGACATCCTTTTACTGTCCACAACAGGGATGTCCTTCCCAATGTCCACCACAGAGAGGTTCTCCCTGCTCCCCACCACAGGGACAGTCTTGACACTGTCCACCATAGAACGTCCTTTCCACTGTCCACCACAGGTACATCCTCTCTACAGTCCACCAGAGGGATATCCTTCACATTGTACGCCAAAGAGAGGCCCTTTCCTCTGTCCACAACAGGAACATTCTTCCCAATGTCCACAACAGAGATGTCCTCTCTACTGTCTATCAAAGTGATGTCCTTTCTACTGTCCACCACAGGGATGTCCTCCCCACTGTCCACCCAAGGGATATTCTTCCCACTGTTCAACACAAAGAGGTCCTTCCCAATATCGACAATAGGGACTTCCTTCCCACTGTCTACAACATAAATGTTCTTACTACTGTCCACCACAGAGATGTACTTTCCACTGTCCACCAAAGTGATGTTTTACTTTGCACCAGAGAAACTTCCTCACCACTGTCCACCACTGTTTCGTCCATTCTACTTTCCACTATGAGGAGGTCCTCTCCACTGTCCACCACAGAAATATCCTTTCCACTGTTCACCACAGAGACATCGTTCCCAATATCCATGACAGGGAGGTCCTCACCACTGTCCACAACAGGGACGTCCTTTCCACTGTCTGCCAGAGAAACATCCTCCTAAGTGTCTATCACAGGGACATCTTTACCACTGTCCCCCACAGAGAGGTCCTCCCTGCTGTCCACCACAGGGACATCTTTCATACTGCCCACCAGAGTAACGTCCTCTCAGTTGTCCAAAACAGAAACATCCTCCCCACTGTCCACCACAGGGACATCCTACATACTGTCCACCACAGAAAAAAGCTCCCCACTGTCTACAACAGGGACATCTTTCCCATTGTCCACCACATGGACATCCTTTCGCTGTGCACAAAAAGGACTTCGTTCCCACTGTTTAAAAAAGGGACATCTTCCTAACTGTCCACCAAACAAATATGTTGCCAACTGTCCACTACAGAAACATCCATCCCACTGTACACAACAGGGACGTACTCCCCACTGTCCTCTGCAAAGGACGTCCATTCTACAGTCCACAAAAGAAAGGTCCTACCCACTGTCCACCACAGTGATATCCTCCCAACTGTCCACCCCAAAATATTCCTCCCCCACAGTCCACCACAGGGATGTCCTTCCCACTGTCCACCACATGGACGTCCTTCCCACTGTGCACCATATGGATGTCCTACCCCACAGTACACCAGAGTCTGGTCCTCCCCACTGTCCACCACAAGGACATCCTCGTGTTCACAAGAGGGATGTCCTCACCATTGTGCACCACAAGGACGTACTTTGCATTGTCTACCACAGGGATGTCATTTCCACTGTCCAACAAAGTGAGGTCCTCCCTGCTGTCCACCACAGGGGCATCCTTACCACAATCCACCATAGGGTCTTCCTCACCACTGTCCACTACAGGGATGTCCTACCAACTGTTCACCAGAGGGACATCTTCCTCAGTGTTCACTAAAGGGACATCATTTTACTGTCCACAACAGGGATGTCCTTCCCACTGTCCACCACAGAGAGGTTCTCCTTGCCCTCCATCACAGGGCCAGTCTTCCCACTGTCCACCATAGAATGTCCTTTCCACTGTCCACCACAGGTACATAAATACTCTCCACTGTCCACCAGAGGTACATCGTTCCCATTATGCACCAGAGAGAGGTCCTTTCCACTCTCCACCACAAAAACATCTCTCCCACTGTCCACCACAGAGTTGTCCGCCCCACTGTAAATTACAAGGATGTCCTTCCCAATTTAAACAGGGATGTCTTCCCCACTGTCCACAACAGAGACATCCTACACATGTCAACCACTGGGAGTTACTACCCACTGTTCACCATAGGGACGTACTCCTCTTGTCCACAACATGGACATCCTTCCACTGTCCACAAAAGGACATTATTCTCACAGTTTAACACAGGCATGTCCTCCCCACTGTAAAATACAGGCACGTTCTACACACTGTCCACCACAGGGTGGTCCACCCAATTGTCCACCACAGAGATTTCCTCCTCACTGTCCATCAGAGAGAGGTACCCCCACTCTCCAACACAGGGATGTCCTCCTGTATACCACAAACACATCTATAAATTTGTCCACCACAGTGTCATCTTCAACAATGTCCAGCATGGTGACATACTTCCGACTGTTCACAACAGGGACATTCTCCTGTGTACAACAGGGACATCCTGACCAATGTGCACCACAGGGACATCCTATCCACTGTACACCACAGGGACATCCTCCGCAATGTTCACTACAGAGTGGACCTCCCAACAGTCCACCACATGGACGTTTTTCCCACTGTCCAACAAAGAAACATTCTCCTCACTTTGCACCACAGGGACATCCTCCTATGCACAATAGGGACATCCTCACAACTGTGCACCACAGGAATATTCTTTGCACTGTCCACAACAGAGATGTCCTTCACACTGTAGACCACAGAGATGTCCTCCCTGCTGTCCACCACAGGTACATTCTTCCCACTTTCCACCAAAGAAACATCCTCCCCACTGTCGACCGAAGGGATGTCCTTCCCACTTTTTGCCACAGAGACGTCCATCCCACTGTTCACAACAGAAATATCCTCCCTATTTTCCAAGACAGGGAGGTCCTCCTAACTGTACACCACAGGGTCATCCTCACCACTGTCCACCACAGGGATGTCCTACCCACTGTTCACCAGAGGGACATATTCCACAATGTGCACAAAAGTGACATAATTTTACTGTCCACCACAGTGATGTCCTTTCCACTGTCCACCACATTGATGTCCTCCGCACTATCCACAACAAACATGTACATCCCACTGTCCACCACAGAAACTTTCTCTCCACTGTACACAACAGGAAGGTCCTCCCAACTGTCCACCACAGGGACGTCCTTTCCATTTTTCACCAAAGTGATGTCCTTCCCACTGTCCACCAGATGAACATTTTCCTGTGTAACACAATGACATCCTTACCACTTTCTACAACATAATTGTCCTCACCAGTGTCCACTACAGAGATGTTCTCACCAGTGTCCACAACATGAATATCCTCCACACTGTAAACCACAGGGACATGCTACACATTGTCCACAACAGGGAGGTCCTTCCCACTGTCCACAACAGGAACATCCTACTGCCTGTTCACCACAGTGATGTCCTCCCCACTGTACAACTCAGGGACATCCTCTTGAGCACAACAGGGATGTTCTTACCACTATACACCGCAGATATGTCCTCTGCACTCCCCACTACAAGTATATCCTTCTCACTGTCCACCAAAGAGACATTCTCTTATGCACCACAGGAACGTTGTTCTTACTGTCTACAAGGCTGTCATCTGTACTGTCAACCACAGTGAAATCCTCTCAACTCTCCACCACAGTGACATCCTCCCAAGTGTCCACAACAGGGATGTCCCAACCAGTGTTCACCACAGATATGTACTCTGCACTCTCCACCATATGGACATCCTTCTGACTATACACCACATGGACGTTCTCCAGTGCACCACAGTAACATCCTCCCCATTGTACACCACACTGAAATCCTTCCCACTGTCCACCACAGGGATGTCCTCCCCACTGTCTAAAACAGGGATATCCTTCCCACAATTCAAAACAGAAAGGTCTTTTCTGCTGTCCATCACAGGGATGTCTGGTCTGTCCATCTGTCCACCTCAGTGATACCCTCGCCTCAGACCATAAAAGGGATGTCCTTCCCACTTTTCACCACAGGGACATCCTCCTGACTGTCCACAAGAGGGTCATCCTCCCCACTGTCCACCAAAATAACTTTCCCAATGTTCACAACAGGGACGTCCTTCCCACAGTCCACACCATATATGTCCTTCCAATGTGCACCACAGGGACCTCCTTTTCACTGTCTACCACAGGGAAGTACTGTCTACTGTCCACCGCAGGGATGTCCTTTCCACTGTTTACAACAGGGATGTCTTCCACACTGTCCACAACAGGCGTGTCCTTTTCACTCTCTACCACAGGGACCCCCTTCCCACTGTCCACCACAGTGAAGTCCTCTCTACTGTCCACCACAGGGATGTCTTTTTCACTGTCCACCAAAGGGATGTCCACCACACTGTCCACAACAGTTATGTCCTTCCCACTGTACAACACAGAAAGGTACACCCTTCTGTCCACAACAGGATCATACTTCCTAATGTCCATCTCAATATCTTTTCCTCTGTCCACCAGAGGGAAGTCCTTACCACTGTACACCACATGGTGGTCCACCCCACTGTCCACCAGAGGGACATGCTTGCCACTGTAGATCACACGGAGGCCCTTCCCAATGTCCACAACATGTATGTCATTCCCACAATCCACAATATAAATGTCCTTCCCACTCTCCACCACAGGGACCTTCTTCCCAATGTTCACCACAGAGAGGTCCTTTCTACTATCCACCACATGGATGTCCTTATCACTGTCCACCTAAGTGACAACCTATACCTCTCTCCACCACAGGGACATCCTTGCCACTGTCCACCACAGGGAGTTCCTCCCCAATGTCCACCAGAGCAACATCCTTCCCGTTGCTCACAAGGAGGTCTTTCCTAATGTCCACAACAGAGATGTTCTTCCCACAGTAAACAACATAAAAGTGCTTCCCACTGTCCACAACCGGGACCTCCTTCCCACTGTCAACCACAGGGATGTCCTCCGCACTGTCCAAAACAGGGATGTTCTTTCCACTATCCACCACAGGGACATCCTCCTCTGTGTCTACCACAGGAACGTACTACCCAATGTCTACCACAGGGACGTCCTAACCACTGTCTATCTCAGGGAGTTACTCCCCAATCTCTACCACAGAATCTCTCCATTGTCCACCACAGAAACTTCATTTCAACTGTTCACCACAGAAATATTCCCCCACTGTCCACAACAGGGATTTCCTTCCCACTGTCCACCACAGAGATGTTCTACCCACTGCCTTCCACAGGAACATCCTACCCACTGTCTACCACAGGGATGTTTTTCCCACTGTCCACCAAAGAAACATTCTTCCCACTGTCCACCAAAGGTACATCTTTCAACTGTCCACCACAGACATCCTCCCGACTGTCCACCACAGGGACATCCTCCCCACTGACAACCACAAGGACATCTTTCATACAGTCCAGCATAGAGAAGTCCTACTTGTTGTCCACCAAAGGGACTTCCTTCCCACTGTCCCCCACAGGGACATCTTTTTCACTGTTCACCACTGGGACATCCTACGCACTTTGCACAACATGGACATTTTCCTATGTGCAACAGGAATATAATCTCCACTGTGCACCACAGGGACATCCTCCTTTGCACATGAGGAATGTCAGCAACATGCTCCACCCCAGAGATGTCCTCTGCACTTTCCACGACAGGGACATTCTCCCCACTATCCACCAAAGAAACATCTTTCCCAGTATTCACCACAGGGATGTCATTCAAAATGTCCAACACAGAAGAGTCCTCTTCACTGTTCACTACAGGGATGTCCTTCCCCCTGTTCACAACAGGGATATCCTTCCCACTGCTCACCACAAAATGTCCTTCCCAATATCGACAACAGTGACTTCCTTCCCACTGTCCACAACATAAATGTTCTTCCTACTCTCCACCACAGTGTTGCAATCTACTGCCCACCACAGAGGTGTACTTTACACTGACCATCAAAGGGACGTTTTCCTTTGCACCAGAGAAACTTCCTCACCATTGTCCACCAGAGAAACACCCATACCACTGTCCACTACTCTGACGTCCTTTCCAATTTCCATATTGAGGAGGTCCTCTCCACTGTCTACCACAGCAACATCCTTTCCACTGTTCACCACAGGGACATCCTTCCCAATAGTCATGACAGGGAGGTCCTCACCACTGTCCACAACAGTGACATCCTTTCCACTGTCCACCACAGAAACAGCTTCATCACTGTCTATCACAGGGACATCTTTACCACTGTCCACTACAGAGAAGTCCTCCCTGCTGTCCACCACAGGTACATCCTTCACACTGTCCACCACAGTAACGTACTCTTAGTTGTCCAAAACAGAAACGTGGCCCCACTGTCCACCACAAGGATGTCCTACTTACTGTCCACTACAGGGAGAACCTCCCCCACTGTCTACAACAGGAATGTCCTTCCCACAGTTCAAAAGAGAAAGGTCCTCCCTCCTGTCCACCACAGGGACATCCTTCCCTCTGTCCACCTCAGTGTTATCCTCCCCTCAGACCATAACAGGGATGTCCTTTCCACTTCCATTACAGGGACATCCTCCCCACTGACCACAAGAAGGTCATCCTTCCCACTGTCCACCAAAAGGTCTTTCCCAATGTCCACTACAGGAACGTTCTTCCCACAGTCCACACCATATATTTTCTTCCAATGTGTACAACAGGGACCTCCTTCCCACTCTCCACCACAGGGAATTCCTCTCTACTCTCCACCACAGGGATGCCCTCTGCACTGTCCACAATGGGCATGTTCTTTTCACTCTCCACCACAGGGACCTCCTTCCCACTCTCCACCACAGGGAAATCCTCCTTAATGTCCACCACAGGAATGTTGTTTCCACTGTCCACCAAAGGCACGTCCAACACACTGTCCACAACAAGCATGTCCTTCCCACTCTCCAGCACAGAAAGGTACTACCTGCTGTCCACAACAGTTATATACTTCCCAATGTCCACTAAATAATGTACTCTCCTTGGTCCACCACAGAGACGTCATTCCCACTGCCCACCACATGTTGTTTCTCCCCACTGCCCATGACAGTGACATGCTTCCCACTGTCCACCACCCGCAGGTTTTTCCCAATGTCAACAACATGGACGTCTTTCCCACAAACAAAAACATAAATGTCCTATCCACTGTCCAACACATGGACCATCTTCCCTCTGTTCACCACAGAAATGTCCTCTCTACTGTCCACCAGAGGGATGTCCTCTCAGTTGTCCAAAACAGAAACATGGTCCCCACTGTCCACCACAGGGCGTCCTACTTACTGTCCACCACAGGGAGAACCTTTCGACTGTCTACAAAAGGTATGTCCTTCCCATTGTCCACCACATGGACATTCTTTCACTGTCCAAAAAAAAGGACTTCATTCCCACTGTTTACCAACAGGGACATCTTCCTAACTGTCCACCACACAAATATGTTCCCAACTGTCCACTACAGAAACATGCATCCCACTGTACACAACAGGGACATACTCCCCACTGTCTTCCACAAGGATGTCCATCCAAATGTCCACAACAGAAATGTCCTACCCACTGTCTACCACAGGGACATCCCCCCAACTGTCCAAAAAAGGGACATCCTTCCCACTGTCCACAACACGGACATCTTCTCCACTGTCCAGCACATGGATGTCCTTAGCACAGTCCACCACAGTGATGTCCTACCCCACAGTCCACCAGAGTGTGGTCCTCCCCACTGTCCACCACAAGGACATCCTCCTGTGCACAACAGGGATGTCCTCACCACTGTGAACCACAGGGACATACTTTGCATTGTCCACCACAGGAACGTCCTTCCCACTGTCCACCAAAATGAGGTCTTCCCTGCTGTCCACCACAGGGGCATCCTTACCACTGTCCACCACAGGGTCTTCCTCACCACTGTCCACAACTGGGATGTCCTCCTAACTGTATAAAACAGGAATCTCCTCTCAACTGTATACCTCAGAGTTGTCCTCATTTCTTACAACCCCAGAAACCTTCTCCCCAGTTCCTACAGAGGAACATCCTCACCATTGTCCACCAGAGGGATGTCCTCCCCACTCTCCAACACAGAAACATCTTCCCCACTGTCTGCAACAGGGACGTCCTTTCCACTGTCCACCACAGGAAGGTCCTCTCCACTGTCCACCACAGGCATGTCCACCACACTGTCCACCACAGGAAGGTCTTTTCCACTGTCCAACACAAAAACATCCAATCCACTGTCCACCACAGAAACATCCTCATCACTGTCTACCACTTGGACAACTGTCAACCACAGAGAGGTCCTCCCTGTTGTCCACCACAGGTATGTCCATCTCATTGTCCACAACAGTAATGTCCTCCCCACTGTCCAAAACAGGGATGTCCACCCCACAGTCCACCACATGTACGTCCTACACACTGTCCTCGACAGGGAGGTCCTTCCTACTGTAAACCACAGAGAGGTCCTCCCAGCTGTCCACCACAGGGACATCTTCTCACTGTTCACCACAAGGACATCCTCCCCACTGTGGACCACAAGGACATCCTTTCTTGCACAACAGTGATGTCCTCACCCATGTACACCACAGAAACATCCTCCTGTCCACACCAGGGTTGTCCTCACAACAGTCTACCCCAGAGATGTTCTCTGCACACTCTACAGCAGGGACATAATTCCCAATATCGACCAAAGGATGTTCTCCTTTGTACCAGAAAAACGTCCACACCAATGTCCACCACAAAACGCCCTCCCCACTGTCCACCAAAGGAACGTATTCCCCACTGTCCACCAAAGATAAGTCCTTTCCACTTCCCACAACAGGGACGTCCTTCCCACTGTCCACCACAGTGATGTCTTTCCCACTGCCTACCACATAGTGTTTCTCCCAGCTGTCCAGCACAGGGACATCCTTCTCACTTTTCACCACTAGGACATCCTCCCCATTGTGCACCACAAGGACATCCTCACATGCACAACAAGGATGTCCTCACCCTTGTGCACCACATGAACATCCTCCTCTGCACACTATGGATGTCCTCACCACTGTCTACCACAGAAATATTCTCCACACTCTCCACGACAGGGACATCATTCCCAATGTCCACCAAAGGGACGTTCTCCTTTGCACCAGAGAAACGTCCTCACCACTGTCCACCACATGGACGTACTCCCCACTGGCCACCAAAGTGAAGTCCTCTCCACTGTCCAAAACAGGGACATACTTCCAGCTATCCACCACAGGGATGTCCTTCCCACTGACCTCAGAAAGACGTCCTTCAAACTGTCTACCAAAGGGACATCCTCCCCAGTGACAACCAAAGTGACATCGACTCCACTGTCCACCACAGGTATGTTTTCTGCACGGTCCAACACAAGGGCATCCTCTCCAATGTCCACCACAGTGACATCCTTCCTACTGTCCACCACTGGGAGGTCTTCCCCACTGTCCACAACATGGATGTCCTTCCCACTGTAAACCAAAGAAATATCCTTCCCACAGTCCACCACAGAGACAATCTTCCAACTGTCAACTATATTGACATCCACCCCACTCTCCACCAGAGGGAGGTCCTCCCCATAGTCCACCACACAGATGTCCTCCAGAGGGCAATCCACAGTTAAGTCCTCCTCAGTATGCACTACAGTGAAGTACTCACCACTCAATACCAGAGAGATGTCCTTCTCACTGACCACCTCAGTGACTACCTCCCTCTTTCCATCACAGGGACATCCTGCCCACTGTCCACCACAGAAATGTTCTCCCTGTTGTCCACCACACGGACATCCTTACCACTATTTACCACAGGGTCATCCTCACCAATGTCCACCACAGGGAAATCCTTACCAATGTTCACCACAGGAACATCCTTTCCACTGTACACCACAGGGACATTCTTCTGTGCATAACAGAAATATTCTTACCACTGTCCTTCACAGAGATGTCCTCTGCACTCTCCACTCCTTGGAAATCTTTCCCACTGTCCACCAAAGAGATGTTTTCTTGTGCACTACAGAAACGTCCTCACCACTGTCCACCACAGAGATGTCCTCATCACTGTCCAGCACAGGGATATCCTTACCACTGTCCACCACAGGGACATCCTCCTGTGCACAACAGGAATGTCTGCACCACTGTGAACCACAGGGACATAATTTTCACTGTTCACCACGAAGACAGCCTTCTGCCAGTCCACCACAGGGATGTCCTCCCCACTCTCCACAAAAAGACATCCTTCCCACTGTCCACCATAGGGATATCCTTCCCATTGTTCACCACAAGGGGGTCCTTCCCAATGTCCACAAAATAAACCTCCTTCTCACTTTCCGAAACAGGGACATCCTTCCCACTGTCTATCACAGGGAGGTTCTATCTACTGTCCACCACAGTGATGTCCTTTCCACTGTCCACCACATAAACGTCCTCCTCACTGTCCACCACAAGGACATCCTTCCAACTGTCCAACACAGAAAACACCTCCCCACTGTCCACCATGGAACATCCTAGACTCTGTCAGCCACAGGGACATCCTGCCCAATGTCCACCACAGGGATGTTCTCACCAATGTCCAACACAGAGTTGCCCTCAGCACTCTTCACCACAGGGACATCTTTCCCCCGTCAACTACAAAGAAGTCCACCCCACTGTCCACCACAGAGATGTTTCCCCACTCACCACAGCAGGGGCAACCTCACCAATGTCCATGATAGGAATGTTCTTTCCCATTGTTCAAAACAGGAACATCCTCCCAACTGTGCACCACAGGTACATCCTCCTGTGCACTACAGGGACATCTTCCAGTGCACAACAGGGACATCTTCATCACTGTCAACCCCAGAGATGTCCTCTGCACTCACCAAATCACAGACATTCTTCCCACCGTCCACCAAAATAACGTTCTCCAGTGCACCACAGAAACATCCTCATCACAATTTACTACAGGGATGACATCCCCACTGTCCAGCACAGAGACATCCTTCCCACTGTCCAACATAGGGATGTCCTTCCCACTGTCCAACACAGGGACGTCCTTTCCACTGTCCAGCAATGGGACTTCCTTTGACTGTCCATCACAGTGACGTCTTTCCCACTGTCCACCAGAGGGATGTCCTTCACAAAGGCCACCACAGGGACCTTCTTCCAACGGTCGACCACATGTACATCCACCCCACTGTCCATCACATGGACGTCCTCACCACAGTCTACCACAGGGACGTCCTTCCCACTGTCCATCAAAGGGATGTCCTTCCAATTGTTCACCACAGTGACATCCTCCAAATTGTCCACCACAGTGACATCCTTCCCCCATCTACCACAGAGACGTAAATCCCACTGTCCACCAAAGGAATGTTTCCCCACAGTCCAACACAGGGTTCTCCTCAACAATGTCCACCATTGTGGTATTCTTTCCCACTGTTCAAAACATGGACATCCTCCCTACTGTGCACCTCAGTAACATCCTCTTGTGCTCAACACGGTCATCCTCATGACTGTGCACCACAGGGACATCTTCCAGTCCACACCAGAGACATCTTCACCACTGTCCACCCCAGAGATGTCCTCTGCACTCTCCAAAACAGGGACATCCTTCCCACAGTCCACCAAAGGGATGTTCTCCAGTGCACCACAGAAAGGTCCTCACCACATGGATGTCCTCCCCACTGTCCCTCACAGGGACATTCTTCCCAGTTTCCACAACAGGGTAATCCTTTCCATTGTCCACCACAGGGCCATCCTTCCCACTGTCCATCATAGAAAATCCAACCCACTGTCTACCACATGGACGTCATACCCACTGTCCACCAAAGATTTTCCTTCCCACAGTCCACCACAGGGACATTTTTCCCACTGTCCACCACAGTGACATCCTTCCCTCGTCTACCACAGAGACCTAAACTCCACTGTCCACCAAAGGGCTGTTTCCCCACATCCACCACAGGGTTGTACTCACCAATGTCCACCACTGGGGTGTTCTTTCCCACTGTACAAGACTGGGACATCCTCCTATGCTGCACCAAAGGAACAATCTCCTGTTCACAACAGGGACATCATCACGACTGTGCACCACAGGGACATCTTCCAGTGCACACCAGGAACATTCTCACCACTGTCCACCTCATAGATGTCCTCTGCACTCTCCACAACAGGGAAATCCTTCCTACAGTCCACCTAAGAGACATTCTCCTTTTCACCACAAAGACGTCCTCACCACTGTTCACCACAGGGATGTCCACCCCACTGTCCACTATAGGGATATCCTTCCCACTGTCAACCACAGGGACGTCCTTCCCACTGTCTACATCAAGGACATTTTTCCCACTATCCACCACAGAAATATCCTCCCCACTCTGACAACAGGGATGTTTTTCCCACTGTCCACCATGAAGACGTTCTACCCACTGCCCTCCACAGGGACATCCTACCCACTGTCTACCACAGGGACGTCCTTCCCACAGTCCACCAAAGGGAAGTCCATCCCACTGACACCAAAGGTACATCTTTCAACTGTTCACAACAGAGGCAACCTCCGCACTGCCCTCCAAAAGGGACATTCTCCCCACTGACCACAAAAAGGACGTCCTTCGTACAGTCCACCATAGAGAAGTCCTCCCTGTTGTCCACCAAATGGATGTTCTTCCCACTGTCTACCACAGGGATGTCCTACCCCACATTCCACCAGAGTGTGGTCCTCCCAAGTGTCCACCACACGAACCAGAGGGATGTCCTAACCACTGTGCACCAAAGGGCATACTTTGCATTGTCTACCACAGAAAGTCATTCCCACTGTCCACCAAAATGAGATCCTCCCTGCTGTCCACCACAGGGGCATCCTTACCTATGTCCACCACAGGGTCGTCCTAAATACTGTCTACCACAGTGATGTCCTGCCTATTTTCACCAGAGGGATATCTACCCCAATGTGCACAAAAGGGACATCCTTTTACTGTCCACAACAGTGATGTCCTTTCCAATGTCCACCACAGAGAGGTCCTCCCTGTTCCCCACCACAGGTACAGTCTTCACATTGTCCACCATATAACGTCCTTTCCACTGTCCACTACAGGTACATCCTCTCTACTGTCCACCAGAGGTATGTGCTTCCCATTGTACACCACAGAAATGTCCTTTCAGCTGTTCACCACAGGGAAATTTTTCCCACTATCCACAACAGAGATCTCCTCTTTACTGCACATCAAAGTGATGTCCTTTCCACTATCCACAACATAAATTTTCTTCCCACTGTCAACCACAGTGTGTTTCTTTCTACTGTCCACCACAGAGATGTACTTTCCATTGTCCATCAAAGGGATATTTTCCTTTGCACCAGATAAACATCTTTTCCACTGTCCACCACAGAAATGTCCTCACCACTGTCCACCACTGTTTCCACCATGAGGAGGTCCTCTCCACTGTCCTCCAAAGAAACACCCTCATCACTGTCTATCACAGGGACATCTTTACCACTGTCCACCACAGAGAGGTCCTCCATGATGTCCACCACAGTGACATCTTTCACACTGTCCACCACAGTAACGTCCTCTCAGTTGTCCAAAATAGAAATGTCATCCACACTGTCCACCACAGAGACGTCCTACTTAATGTCCACCACAGGGAGAACCACCCCACTGTCTACAACAGGGACATCCTTCCAATTGTCCACCACATGGACATTCTTTTGCTGTCCACAAAAAGGACTTCATTCCCACTGTTTAAAACAGGGATGTCTTCCTAACTGTCCACCAAACAAATATGTTCGCAACTGTCCACTACAGAAACATCCATCCCACTGTAAACAACAGGGATGTACTCCCCACTGTCCTCCACAAGGATGTCCATCCCACAGTCCACAAAAAAGGTCCTACCCACTGTCCACCACAGGGACATCCTCCCAACTGTCCACCCCAAGGAGTTTCTTCCCCACACTCCACCACAGGGACGTCCTTCCCACTGTTCACCACAGGAATGTCCTACCAACTGTTCACCAGAGGGACATCTTCCTCAATGTGCAATAAAGGGACATCCTTTTACTGTCCACAACAGGGATGTCCTTCCCACTGTCCACCACAGAAAGGTCCTCCCTGCCCTCCACCACAGGGAAAGTCTTCCCTCTGTCCAACATAGAACGTTCTTTCCACTGTCCACCACAGGCTCATCTTCTCCACTGTCCACTAGAGGGACGTCCTTCCCATTGTTCACCACAAAGAGGTCCTTTCCACTATCCACCACAAGGACATTCTCCCACTGTCCACCACAGAGAGGATGTCCTCTCCACTGTCCACCACAAGGATGTCCTCCCCACTTTAAAGAGGGATGTCCTCCCCACCTTCCACCACAGAGACATCCTACCCATGTCCACCAACATTGGGATGTACTCCCTTTGTCCACAAAATGGACATCCTTCAACTGTCCACAAAAAGGACATTATTCTCACAGTTTAACACAGGAATGTCATCCCTACTGTCCACTACAGGGACGTTCTACACACTGTCCACTACAGGGAGGTCCATGCAATTGTCCATCCCAGGGATTTTTTATCCACTGTCCATCAGACAGAGGTCCTCCCCACTGTCCACCACAGAGATGTTCTTCTCTGTACCACAAGTACATCCATAAAACTGTCCACCACAGGGTCATCTTCAACAATGTCCAGGACAGTGACATACTTCCCACTGTCCACCACAGGGACATTCTCCCCTATGTTCACTACAGAGTGGACCTCCCAACAGTCCACCACATGGACGTCTTTCACACTGTTCATCAATGAAATATCCTCCTCACTTTGCATCACAAGGATATCCTCCTATGCACAATAGGGGTGTCCTCACAACTGTGCACCACAGGAATATTCTTTCCATGTCCAGAACAGAGATATCTTTTACACTGTAGACCACAGAAATGTCCTCTCTGCTATCCACCACAGGGACATTCTTCCCAATTTCCACCAAAGAAACATCCTCCCCACTGTCCACCAAAAGGATGTCCTCCCCACCTTCTGCCACAGAGACATCCATCCCACTGTCCACAAAAGAAATATCCTCCCCACTGTCCACCACAGGGAGGTCCTCCCAACTGTCCACCACAGGGACGTCCTTTCCATAGTCCACCAAACAGATGTCCTTCCCACTGTCCACCACAGGGACATCCTCCTGTGTACTAAAAGGACATCCTTACCACTGTCCACAACATGGTTGTCCTCAACAATATGCACTACACGGAAGTCATCACCGCCGTCCACCCCACGAATATCCTCCACACTGTAAACCACAGGAACATCCTACCCACTGTCCACCACAGAAAGGTCCTCCCCTCTGTCCACAACAGGAACATCCTTCTGCCTGTCCACCGCAGTGATTTCTTTCCCACTGTCCTCCAAACGGAATTCCTTTCCACTGTTGACAACAAAAATATCATTTCAAAGGTCCACCATAGGGAAGTCCACTTCACTGTCCACCACAGGGATGTCCTACCCCACATTCCACCAGAGTCTGGTCCTCCCCACTGTCCACCACAAGGACATCCTCATGTATACAAGAGGGTTGTCCTCACCACTGTGCACCACAGGGACATACTATCCATTGTCCACCAGAGGGACATCATTCCCACTGTCCACCAAAGTTAGGTTCTCCATGCTGTCCACCACAGGGGCATCCTTACCACTATCCACCACAGGGTCATCCTCACCACTGTCCATCACAGGGATGTCTTTCCTACTGTTCACCAGAGGGACATCTTCCACAATGTGCACAAAAGTGACATAATTTTACTGTCCACCACAGGGATGTCCTTTCCATTGTTCAACACATGGACGTCCTTTCCACTTTTCACCAAAGAGATGTTCTTCCCACTGTCCACCACATGAACATTTTCCTGTGTAATACAATGACACACATACCACTGTCCACAACATGGTTTTCCTTACCAGTGTCCACTACATGGACATCCTCACCACTGTCCACAACATGAATATCCTCCACACTGTAAACCACAGAGACATCCTTCACATTGTCCCCCACAGGGAGGTCCTCCTCACTATCCACAACAGGAACATTCTATTGCCTGTCCACCACAGTGATGTCCTCCCCACGGTACACCTCAGGGAAATCCTCCTGTGCACAACAGGGATGTTCTTACAACGGTAAATCCCAGAGTTGTCCTCTGCATTCCCCACTACAAGGACATCCTTCTTACTGTCCACCAAAGAGACATTCTCTTGTGCACCCCAGGAACTTTGTTCTTACTGTCTACAAGGCCATCATCTGCATTGTCGACCACCGTGAAATCCTCTCTACTCTCCACCACAGTGACATCTTCCCAAATGTCCAAAAGAGGGATCTTCTCCCAACTATCAAACACAGTGAAGTTCTGACCACAGAAAACAACAGGGACATCCTCCCCACTGGGTGCAACAGGGATATCCTAACCACTGTCCACCACAGAGATGTCCTCTGCAATCTACACCATATGGACATCCTTTTGACTATGCAGCACAAGGACATTCTCCAGTGCACCACAGTAACATCCTCCCCACTATCCACCACAGAGAAATCCTCCCGACAGTCCACCACAGAGATGTCCTCCCCAATGTCTACAACAGGGATGTTCTTCCCACAATTCCAAACAAAAAGGTCCTCTCTGCTGTCTACCACAGGGACGTCCTTTCCTCTGTCCACCTCAGAGAAATCCTCCCGACAGTCCACCACAGAGATGTCCTCCCCAATGTCTACAACAGGGATGTTCTTCCCACAATTCCAAACAAAAAGGTCCTCTCTGCTGTCTACCACAGGGACGTCCTTTCCTCTGTCCACCTCAGTGATATCCTCCCCTCAGACCATAATAGGGATGTCCTTCCAACTTTCAACCACAGCGACATCTTCTCCACTATCCAAAAAAGGGTCATCTTTCCCACTGTCCACCAAAAGTTCTTTTTTAGTGTCCAAAACAGAGATGTCCTTCCCACGGTCCACACCATATATGTCTTTCCAATGTCCATTACAAGGACCTCTTTTCCACTGTCCACCAGATGGAAGTCCTGTCTACTGTCCACCACAGGGATGTCCTTTCCACTGTTCTCTAGAAGGATGCCCTCCAACTGTCCACAACAGGCATGCCCTTCTCACTGTCTACCACAGAAAGGTACACCTGCTTTCCAAAACAGGAACATACTTCCCAATGTCCACTAAGTGATGTCCTCTCCTATGTCCACCATAGAGACATCCTTCCCACTGTCCACCACATTGTGTTTCTCCCCACTGTCCAAGAGAATGACATGGTTCCCACTGTCCACCACACAAAGGTCCTTCAAAATGTCCAGAACATGGACATTTTTCACACAATCCACAACATAAATGTCCTCCCCACAGTCCAACACATGGACCTTTTCTCACTGTTCAACACAGAAAGGTCCTCTCTACTGTCCACCACAGGGATGTCCTTACCACTGTTCAAAACAGTGACATCCTCCCCACTGTCCACCACAGGGATGTCCTTTCCATGTCCAACACAGAAAGGTCCTCCCCACTCTCCACCACTGGGATGTCCTTCCCACTGCCCACCAAGTGACATCCTCCCCTCTGTCCACAAGAGGGACATTCTTCCCACAGTTCACCACAAGGAGGTCCTTCCCAATGTCCACAACAGAGATGTTCTTCCCACAGTCCACAACATAAATGTCCTTCCCACTGTCCACCACAGGGAGGTCCTCTCTACTGTCCATCAAAGTGATGTCCTTTCCACTGTCCACCACAGGAACATACTACCCACTGTCCACCACAGGGAAGTCCTACCTTCTGTCTACCACAGGGATGTACTCCCCAATCTCCACCTCAGTTAGGTCCTCTCAAATGTCTTCCACAGGGACGTAATTTCAACTGTCCACCACAGAAATATTCTCCCCACCGTACACAATAGGGATGTCCTTCCCACTGTCCAACACAGAGACATTCTACACACTGCTCTCCACAGGGACATCCTACCCACTGTCTACCACAGTGATGTCCTTCCCACTGTGCAACAAAGTAACATTCTTCCCACTGTCCAACAAGGTACATCTTTCAATGTCCACTACAGAGACATCCTCCTCACTGTCCACAACAAGGACGTCCTTCATAGAATCCACCATAGAGAAGTACTCCCTGTTGTCCACCACAGGGATGTCCTACACACTGTCTACCACGGGGATGTCCTCCCCAATCTCCACCACAGTTAGCTCCTCTCCACTGTCCACCACAGGGATATCATTTCTAATGTCCACCACAGAAATTTCCTCCCCATTGTCCACCACAGGGACATCCTCCCCACTGACCACCACAAGGACGTCCTTTATAAAGTCCACCATAGAGAAGTCCTCCCTGTTGTCTACCAAAGGGATGCCCTTCCCACTGTCCACCACAGGGACATCCTCCAAATTGTCTACCACAGTGACATCCTTTTCACTGTTCACCACTGCAACATCCTACCCACTTTGCACAATAGGGACATTTTCCTGTACACAACAGGGATATCCTCACCACTGTGCACCACAGGGACATCCTACTTTGCACACCAGAAATTTAAGGAACACTCTCCAGCACAGAGATGTCCTCTGCACTCTCCATGACAGGGACATCCTCCACACTATCCACCAAAGAAACATCTTTCCCAATATTCACCACAGAGATGTCATCCCAAATATCCAACACAGTAAAGTCCTCTTCACTGTCCACCACAGGGATGTCCTTCCCCCTGTCCATAATTGGTATGTCCTCCCCACTGTCCACCAGAGGGATATCCTTCCTACAATTCACCACAATGAGGTCCTTCCTAATATCAATACCAGGAACTTCCATTTCATTGTACACAACCTAAATGTTCTTCCCACTGTCCAGCACAGGGACATCCTCCTGTGGACAACAGGGATGTTCTTACCACTGTCCACCCCAGAAATGTCTTCTGCACTTGCCACTACAAGGACATCATTCTCACTGTCCAACAAAGAGACACTCTCATGTGCACCACAGGAGCATTGTCCTTACTGTCCACAAGGCCGTCATACACATTGTCCACCACAGTGAAATACTTTCAACTCTCCAACACAAGGACATCCTTCTAACTGTCCACAACATGGCTGTCCTCCCAACTATCAAACACAGCGAAGTTCTTCCCACTGTAAACAACAGGGACATCCTCCCCACTGGGCACCACAGGGACATCCTCCTGTGAACAACAGGGATGAAATAACCACTGTCCACCACAGAGATGTCCTCTGCACTCTCCACCATATGGACATCCTTCCAACTATGCACCACAGGGACATTCTCCAGTGCACCACAGTAACATTCTCCCCACTGTCCATCACAGTGAAATCCTCCCCAATGTCCATCACCGGGATGTCCTCCCCACTGTCTACAACAGGGATGTCCTTCCCACTATTCACACCAGAAATGTCCTCCCCGCTATCCATCAAGAGGATATCCTTCCAACTGTCCATCTCAGTGATATCCTCTACTCAGATCATAACAGGGATGTCCTTCCAACTGTCCACCATGAGGAGGTCCTCCCCACAGTCAACCATAGACACACCCTTCCCGCTGTCCACCACAAAGAGGTCTTTCCCAATGTCCACAACAGGGACATCCTTTCCACAGTCCACAACATATATGTCCTTCCCACTGTCCACCACAGGGACTTCCTTCCCACTGTCCACCACAGGAAATTCCTTTCTACTGTCGACCACAGGGATGTCCTTTCCACTGTCCACCACATTGATGTCCTCTGCACTGTCCTCAACAAATATGTACATCACACTGTACACCACAGAAACGTCCTCTCCACTGTCCACCACAAGGAGGTCCTCCCCACTTTCCACCAGAGGCACACCCTTCCCACTGCCCAACACAAAGAAGTCTTTCCCAATGTCCACAACTGTGGCTTCCTTCCCACTGTCCACCACAGGGAAATCCTCTCTACTGTGCACCACAGGTAAGTCCTTTCCACTGTCCACCAAAGGGACATCCTCCACACTGTCCACAACAGCCATGTCCTTCCCACTGTCCAGCACAGAAAGGCAAACCCTGCTATCCACAACAGGAACATACTTCCCAATGTCCACTAAATGATGTCCTCTCTAATGTCCACCACAGAGACTTCCTTCACACAGTTCACCACATGGTGTTTCTAGCCACTGTCCATGAGAAGGACATGCTTCCCAATATCCACCAGATGGAGGTCGTCTGTCCACAACATGGACGTCCTTCACACAATCCACAACCTAAATGTCATCCCCACTGTCAAACACAAGGACCTATTTCCCACTGTTAACCACAGAAAGGTCCTCTCTACTGTCCACCAGAGGGATGTCCTTAACACTGAACAAACCAGTGACATGCTCCCCAATGTCGACAACAGGGATGTCCTTCCCACTGTCCACCACAGAAAGGTCCTGCACAGTGTCCACCACAGGGATGTTCTTCCCACTGTCCACCAAACTGATGTCGTCCCCTCTGTCCACAAGAGGGACATTCTTCCCACAGTTCACCACAAGAAGATCTTTCCCAATGTCCACAACAGAAATGTCCTTCCCACAGTCCACAACATAAATGTCCTTCCCACTGTTCACCACAGGGACCTCCTTCCCACTGTCCACCACAAGGAGGTCCTCTCTACTGTCAATCAAAGTGATGTCCTTTCCACTGTCCACAACAGCGAAGTTCTTCCCACTGTCCACAACAGGGATGTTCTTTCCACTGTCCACCACTGGGACATCATCCCTTGTCCACCACAGAAACTTACTATCCACTGTCCACCACAGGGACGTCATTTCAACTGTCCACCACAAAAATATTCTCCCCACTGTCCGCAACAGAGATGTCCTTCCCACTGTACACCAAAGGGACGTTCTACCCACTGTCTACCAAAGCGACATCCTACCCACTGTCTACCACAGGGACGTCCTTCATACAGTCCACCACAGAGAAGTCCTTCCTGTTGTCCAAAAAAGAGATGTCCTTCGCACTGTCCACCACAGAGAAATCCTCCAAATTGTCCATCACAGGGAAATCCTTTTCACTGTTCACCACTGGGACATCCTCCCCACTTTGCACAACAGGGACATTTTCCTGTGCACAGCAGGGATATCCTCACCACTGTGCACCACAGGGACATCCTACTTTGCACTCCAGCTATATCAGCAATACTCTCCATACCAGAGATGTCCTCTGCACTCTCCATGACAGGGACATCCTTCCCACTATCCACCAAAGAAATGTCTTTTCCAATATTCACCTCAGGGATGTCATCCCAATTGTTCAACCCAGAAAAGTCCTCTTAACTGTCCACCACAGGAATGTAATTCTCCCTGTCCACCCTAGCAATGTCTTCCCCACTGTCCACCAGAGGGATATTCTTCCCACTGTTCACCACAAGGAGGTCTTCCCAATGTCCACAATAGAGATGTCTTCCCAATGTCCACAACATATATGTTCTTCCCACTGTCCACCACAGTGTGTTTATCTGTTTATCTCTACTGTCCACCACAGAGATGTACTTTCCACTGTCTACCAAAGTGATGCTTTCCTTTGCAGCAGAGAAACCTCCTCACCACTGTCCACCACAGAAACCTCCTCACCACTGTGACATCCTTTCCACTTTCCACCCTGAGGGAGTCCTCTCCACTGTCCTCCACAGAAACATCCTTTCCACTGTTCACCACAGGGACGTCCTTCCCAATATCCATGACAGGGAGGTCCTCACCACTGTCCACAACAGGGACGTCCTTTACATTGTCCACCACAGAAATGCCCTCATCACTCTCTATCAAAGGGACAAATTTACCACAGTCCAACACAGAGAGGTTCTTCCTGCTGTCCACCACAGCGACGTCCTTCACACTGTCCACCACAGTAACGTCCTCTCAGTTGTGCAAAACAGAAACATCCTCCCCACGATCCACCACAGGTACGTCCTACTTACTGACCACCACAGGGAGAAACTCCCCACTGTCTACAACAGGGACATTCTTCCCATTGTCCACCATATGGACATCTTTTCACTGTACACAAAAAGGACTTCCTTCCAACTGTTTACCATAGGGACATCTTCCTAACTGTCCACCACACAAATATGTTCCCAACTGTCCACTACAGAAACATCTATCCCACTGTACACAACTGGGACATACTCCCCACTGTCCTACACAAGGATGTCCATCTAACAGTCCACAACAGAAAGGTCCTACTCACTTTCCACCAAAGGACATCCTCTGAACTGTCCACCCCAAGGAATTCCTCCCCACAATCCACCAAAGGGACGTCCTTCCCACTGTCCACCAAAAGGAGATCCTTCCCACTGTCCACAACATGGACATCTTCCCCACTGTCCACCACATGGACATCCTTCCCACTGTCCACCATAGGGACGTCCTACTCCACAGTCCACCAGAGTGTGGTCCTCCCCACTCTCAACCACAAAAACATACTCCTGTGCTCAACAGGGATGTCCTCACCACTGTGGACCACAGGGACATACTTTGCATTGTCCACCACAGGGACGTCCTTCCCACTGTCCACCAAAGTGAGGTCCTCCTTGCTGTCCACCACAGGGGCATCCTTACCACTGTCCACCACAGTGTCTTTCTCACCACTGTCCACCACAGGGATATCCTCCTCACTGTATAAAACAGGGAAGCACTCTCCATTGTACACCTCAGGGATGTCCTCTTTACTTACCACTACAGAAACTTTCTCCCCACTGTCCACCAGAGGAACATCCTCACCACTGTCCACCAGATGGACATCCTCCCCACTCTCCACCACAGAAACATCTTCCATACTGTCCACTACAGGGATGTCCTTCCCACTGTCCACCACAGGAAGGTCCTCTCCATTATCCACCAAAAAACCATCCAATCTAATGTCCACAACAGAAACCTCCTCATCACTGTCCATCATTCGAACATCTTTCCCACTGTCAACCACAGAGAGGTCCCCCCTGCTGTCCAATACAGAGATGTCCTTTCCACTGTCCAAAACAGGGATGTCCTAACCACTGTCCACCAAATGGACGTCCTACCCACTGTCCACCACAGGGAGATCCTTCCTACTGTCAATGACAGAGAGGTCCTTCCAGGTGTCCACCACAGGGACATACTTCTCACTGTTCACCACAAGGACATCCTCCCCGCTGTGCACCACAGGGACATTCTTCTGTGGACAACAGTGATGTCCTCACTCTTGTGCTCTACAGGAACATCTTCCTGTGCACAACAGGGATGTCCGCACCAATGTCTACCCCAAAGATGTCCTCAGCACATTCCACGGCAGTGACATCATTCCCAATGTCAACCAAAGGATGTTCTCCTTTGCACCACAGAAACATCCTCACCACTGTCCACCACAAGACGTTCTTCCCACTGTTCACCTCAGGGACGTATTCCCCACTGTCCACAAATGGAAAGTCCTCTCCACTGTCCACAACAGGGATGTAGTTACAACTATTCAACACAGGGACATCCTTCCCACTGTCCACCAGAAAGACATCCTTCAAACCCTCTACCACAGGGACATCCTCCCCAGTGTCAACCAAAGGGACATCCACCCCACTGTTCACCACAGGTATGTTTTCTGCATGGTCCAACACAGTGGCGTCCTCAACAATGTCCACCACAGGGAGGTCCTCCCCACTGTCTACAACATAAATATACTTCCCAGTGTAAACCAAAGAAATGTCCTTCCCAAAGTCCAACACAAGGACATACTTCCAACTGTCGCCCACATGGACATCCACACCACTGTCCAACACAGGTAGTTCCTCCCCATAGTCCACCACACGGATGTCCTCCACAGTGTAATCCACAGGGATGTCCTCCTCAGTGTGCACTACAGTGAAGTACTCACCACTCTATACAACAGGGATTTACCACAAGAACATCCTTTCCACTGTGCACCACAGGCAAATTCTTCTGTACATAACAGAAATATTCTTACCACTGTCCATCGCAGGGATGTTCTCTGTACTCTCCACTCCAGGGATGTCCTTACCACTGACCACCAAAGAGACGATTTCTTGTGCACCACAGGAATGTCCTCCCCACTGTCCACAAGGCCATCATCCCCACTGTCCACCACAGTGAAATTCTCTCACCAATTTTCACTGCAGAGACGTCCTTCCCACAGTCCACCACAGGGATTTCCTCCCAACTGTCAAACACAGGGACGTCCTTCCCACTGTAAACCACAGGGACATCCACCTGTGCACAACAGAGATGTCCTCACGAATGTGAACCATAGGGACACCTTCTGGTGCACACCATAGACATCCTCACCACTGTCCGCCCCAGAGATGTCCTCTGCATTCTCAATGTTCACTACAGTGTGGAGCTCCCCACAGTCCACCACATGGACGTCTTTCCCACTGTCCACCAAAGAAACATAATCCTGACTTTACACCACAGGGACATCCTCCTATACACAACAGGGATGTCTTCACAACTGCATCACAGGAATATTCTATCCATTGTCCACAACAGAGGTGTTCTACCCACTGTAGACCACAGAGATGTCATCCCTGCTGTCACCACAAGGACATTATTCTCCATTTCCACCAAAGAAACATCCTCCACACTGTCCACCAAAGGGATGTGCTCCTCACATTCTGCCACAGAGACGTCCATCCCACTGTCCACAACAGACATGACCTCCCCAATGTCCACCACAGTAAGGTCCTCCCAATTGTCCACCTCAGGGATGTCCTTTCCTCAGTCCAACAAACAGATGTCCTTACCAATGTCCACCACAGGAACATCCTCCTGTGTTCTACGAGAACATCCTTATCACTGTCCACAACATGTCCTCAACAATATGCAGTACAGGGAAGTACTCACTGCTGTCCACCACATGAATATCCTCCGCACTGTAAACCACAGGGACATCCTACCCACTGTCCACCACAGGGTAGTCCTCCCCTCTGTCAACCACAGGGACATTCTCCTGCCTGTCCACGACAGTGATGTCCTCCCCATTGTCCTCCAAAGTACGTCCTTCCCACTGTCGACCACAAGGACGTCATTTCAATGGTCCAACACAGAAAATTCCTCTTCACTGTCCACAATAGGGATTTCCTTCCCACTGTACAGAACAGGGACATCCTCCTGTGCACAACAGGGATATTCTTACCACTGTCCACACCAGACATGTCTGCTGCACTCCCCACTACAAGAACATCATTCTCACTGTCCACCAAAAAGACATTCTCTTGTGCACCACAGGAGTTTTGTCCTTACTGTCCACAAGGCCATCATACACACTGTCCACTGGAGTGAAATCCTAAGCTGTCTCCAACACAGGAACATCCTCACAACTGTCCACAACATGAATGTCCTCCCAACTATCAAACACAGCGAATTCCTTCCCACTGTAAACAACAGGGACATCCTCCCCACTGTGCACCACAGGGAAATCCTCCTTTGCACAACAGGGATGTCCTAACCACTGTCCACCACAGACATGTCCTCCGCACTCTCCACCATATGGAGATTTTTCTAACTATGCACCACAGGGACATTCTCCAGTGCACCACAGTAACATCCTCCCTACTGTTCATCACAGTGAAATCCTCCCCACCTTCAATCACCGGGATGTCCTTCCCACTGTCTACAACAGGGAAGCCCTTCACACCAGAAAGGTCCTCCCTACTGTCCACCAAGAAGACGCCCTTCCCACTGTTCACCAAAGTGATATCCTCTCCACAGATCATAACAGAGATGTCCTTCCCACTATCCACCACAAGAAGGTCCTCGCCACTCTCCATCACATGCACACCCTTCCCACTCTCCACCACAAAGGGGTCTTTCCCAATGTCCACAGAAGGGATGTCCTTTCCACTGTCCACCAGAGGGACCTCCTTCACACTGTCTACAACAGGGAAATCTTCTCTACTGTGCACCACAGGGATGTCCTTTTCACTGTCCACCACAGGGATATCCTCCCCAATGTCTACAACAGGGATGTCCTTCCCAAAATTTAAAACAGAAAGGTCCTCCCTGTTGTCTACTAAATGGAAGTACTTCCCTCTGTCCACCTCAGTGAAATCCTCCCCTCAGATCATGACAGGTATGTCCTTCAAAATGTCCACCACAGAGACGACCTCCCCACTGTCCACCTGGGGGTCATCCTTCCCACTGTCCACAACAAGAATATCTTTCCCCATGTACAAAACAGGGACATCCTTTACACAGTCCACAATATATATGCCCTTCCAATGTCCACCACAGGTATGGTCTTACCAATGTCCACCACATTGATGTCATCTGCACTGTCCACAACAAAAATGTACATTGCACTGTCCACCACAGGGAGGTCCTCCCTTCTGTCCACCACAGGGACCTCCTTCCCACCATCCACCACAGGTAAGTCCTTTCCACAGTTCACCACAGGGATGTCTTTCGCACTGTCCACAACATGCATATCCTTTTCACTCTCCAACACAGGGACATTTTTCCCAATGTCAACCACAGGAAAGTCCTCTCTACTGTCCACAGCAAGCATGTCCTTCCCACTGTCCACCACAGAAATGTACACCCTGGTGTTCAAAACAGGAATGTACTTTCTAATGTCCACCTCAATGATGTCCTTTTCTCTGTCCACCACATGAACGTCCTTCCCACTGTCCACCACATGGTGGCCCTCTCTACTGTCCACCAGCGGGACATGCTTGCCACTGTAGAACACATGGAGGTCCTTCCCAATGTCCACAAAATGTATGTCCTTCCCATAATCCACAACATAAGTGTTCATCCCACTCTCCACCACAGGGACCTTCTTCCCACTGTTCACCACAGAGAGGTCCTCTCTACTATCCACCACAGTGATGTCCTTAACACTGCCCACCTAAGTGATGACCTCGCCTCTCTTCACCACAGGGACATCTTTCCCACTGTCCAAAACAGGGAGTTCCTCCCCAATGTCGACCAGAGGGACATCCTTCCCAATGTTAACCACCTGGAGGTCTTTCCCAGTGTCCACAACAGGGACGTCCTTCCCACAGTCCACGAAATATATGTTTTTCCTATGTCCACAACAGGGACCACCTTCTCACTGTCCACCACAGAAAATTCCTCTCTACTGTCCACCACAGGTATGTACTTTCCACTGTCCACCACAGGGATGTTCTCTGCCCTGTCCAAAACAGGGATGTCCTTTCCACTGTCCACCACAGGGATGCCCTCTTCACTGTCTACAACAGGGATGTCCATTTCCACAATTCAAAACAGAGAGGTCCTCCCAGTTGTCCACCACAGAGACATCCTTCCCTCTGTCCACCTCAGTGATGTCCTCTGCTCAGCCCATAACAGGGATGTCCTTCCCACTTTCCACCACAGGGACGTCCTCCCCACTCTTCACAAGAGGGTCATCCTCCCCACGGTCCACCAAAAGGTCTTTCCCGATGTCCAAAACAGGGATGTCCTTCCCACTGTCCACAACATATATGTCCTTCCCACTGTCCACCACAGGGACCTCCTTCCCACTGGCCACCACAGGGACGTCCTCTCTAGTGTCCACCACAGGGATATCCTTACCACTGTCCAAACCAGTGACATCCTTTCCAATGTCCACAACAGGGATGCCCTTCCCACTGTCCACCACAGTGATGTCCACCGCACTGTCCACAACAGGCATGTCTTTCCATGGTCCACCACAGAGATCTGCTTCCCACTGTCCACCACAGGGAAGTCCTCTCTACTGTCCACCACAGGGATGTCCTTTCCACTGTCCACCAAAGGGACGTCCTGCACACTGTCCACAACAGGCATGTCCTTCTTACTGTCCTCCACAGAAAGGTACACCCTGCTGTCCACAACAGGAACGTACTTCCGAATGTCCACTAAATGATGTCCTCCCCTATGTCCACCACAGAGACATCCTTCCCAATGTCCAACACATGGTGTTTTACCCCACTGTCCACGAGAGGGACATGCTTCCCAGTGTCCACCACACGGTGGTCCTTCCCAATGTCCACATAATGAACGTCCTTCCCACAATCCACAACATAAATGTCCTCTCCACTGTCCACCACAGGGATGTCCTTCCACTGTCCACCTAAGTGATGCCCTCCTCTCTGTCCACAAAGCTTTATTCTTCCCACAGTTCACCACAGGGAGGTCTTTCCCTATGTCCACAACAGAGATGTTCTTACAACAGTCCACAACATAAATGTCCTTCCCACTGTCCACCACAGGGACCTCTTTCCCACTGTCCACCACAGGGAGGTCGTCTCTACTGTCCATCAAAGTGATGTCTTTTCCAATGTCCAAGACAGGAACATCCTCCCCACTGCCCACAACAGGAATGTTTATTCCACTGTCCACCACAGGAATGTCCTCCCCAGTGTCCAACACAGGAATGTACTACATACTGTCCAGCATAGGGACATCCTACCAACTGTCTACCACAGGGACTTCCTCCCCAATCTCCACCACAGGTAGTTCCTCTCCACTATCCACCACAGGGACCTCATTTCAACTCTCTACCACAGAAATATTCTCCCCACTGTCCACAACAGTGATGTCCTTCCCACTGTCCACCACAGAGATGTTTTACCCCTGCTCTCCACAGGTACATCCTACCCACTGTCTACCACAGGGATGTCCTTCCCACTGTCCACCAAAGGGACGTTCTTCCCATTGTCCTCCAAAAGTACATCTTTCAACTGTCCACCACAGAGTCATCCTCCATGCTGTCCACCACAGTTACATCCTCCCCACTGACCAACAGATAAACGTCCTTCATACTGTCCACCATAGAGAAGTCCTCCCTGTTGTCGGCCAAAGGGACATCCTTCCCACTGTCAACCACAGGGACATCCTCCAAATTGTCCACGACAGTGACATCCTTTTCACTGTTCACCACTGGGACATCCTACCCACTTTGCACAACAGGGACATTTTTCTGTGCACAACAGGGTTATCCTCACCACTGTGCACCACAGGGACATCTTCCTTTGCACACCAGGGATGTCAGCAACACTCTCCACCACAGAGATATCCTCTGAACTCTCCACAACAGGGACATCCTCCCCAGTATCCACCAAAGAAACATCTTTCCCACTATACTCCACAGGGATGTCATCCCAAATGTCCCAACACAGAAAAGTCCTCTTCAATGTACACCACAGGAATGTACTTCCCCCTATCCATCACAGGGATAGCCTAACCCATGTCTAACAGAGGGATATCCTTTCCACTATTCACCACAAGGAGGTCCTTCCCAATATCAACAACAGGGAATTCCTTCCCACTGTCCACAACATAAATGTTCTTCCCACTGTCCACGACAGTGTGTTTCTCTCTACTGTCCACCACAGAGATGTACTTTCCACTGTCCATCAAAGGGACATTTTCCATTGCACAAGAGTAACTTCATCACCACTGTCCACCACAGAAACCTCCTCACCACTTTCCGCCACTGTGACGTCCTTTAGACTTTACACCATGAGGAGGTCCTCACCCCTGTCCACCACAGAAACATGCTTTCCATTGTTCACCACAGGAACGTCCTTCCCAATATCCACGACAGGGAGGTCCACACCACTGTTCACAAAAGGGAGGTCCTTTCCACTGTCTACCACAGAATAATCCCCATCACTCTCTATCACAGGGACATCTTTACCACTGTCCACCAGAAGGACATCTTCCCCAATGTGCACAAAAGGGAGATGCTTTCACTGTCCACAACAGGGATGTCCTTCACACTGTCCACAACACAGAGGTCCTCCCTGCTCTCCACCACAGGGACAGTCTTCCCACTGTCCACCATAGAACATTCTTTACACTGTCAACAAGAGGTACATCCTTTCCACTGTCTACCAGAGGGATGTCCTTCCCATTGTACACCTCAGAGAGGTCCTTTCTGCTGTCCACCACAAGGATGTCCTCCCACTTACCAAACAGGGATGTCCTCCCCACTGTCCACTACAGGGACTTTCTACACACTCTCCACCACAGGGAGGTCCACCCAACTCCCCAATACAGGGATTTCCTCACCAGTGTCTATCAGACGGAGGTCCTCTCCACTTTCCACCACAGGGACGTCCTCACTTGTACCACAAGGACATCCATAAAACTGTCCACCACAGGGTCGTCTTCAACAATGTCCTTCACAGTGCTGTCCTTCCCACTGTTCACCACAGGTACATCCTCCTGTACATAACAGGGACATCCTGACCAATGTGAAACCCAGGGACATACTTTCCACTGTCCACCACAGGGACATCATCCCCAATGTTCACTACAGAGTGGACCTCCCTACAGTCTACCACATGGACATCTTTCCCACTGTCCACCAAAGAAAGATCTTCCTCACTTTGCCCCACATTGGCATCCTTATATGCACAACAGGGACATGCTCACAAATGTGCACCACAGGAATATTTTTTTCACAATCCACATCAGCATTGTCCTTCCCACTGTAGACCACAGAGATGTCCTCCCTGCTGTACACCACAGGGACATTCTTCCCATTTTCCACCACAGAAACACCCTCCCCACTGTCCAACAAATGGATGTCCTCCCCACATTCCACCACAGAGACCTCATCCCACTGTCCACAATTGAAATATCCTCCTCACTGTCCACCAAAGGGAGGTCCTCCCAAATGTCCACCACAGGGTAGTCCTGTCCATGGTCCACCAAACAGATGTCCTTTCCACTGTCCAACACAGGGATGTCCTTAACACTATCCAAAACAGTTACATCCTCCCCATTGTCCATAACAGAGATGTCCTTCCCACTGTCCACCACTGAATGGTCCTCCCCGCTGTCAACCACAGTGATGTCCCTCCCACTGTCCACCTAAATGATGTACTCCCCTCTGTCAACAAGAGGAACATTATTCCCACTGTTCACCACAAGGAGGTCTTTCCCAATGTCCACAACAGAGATATTCTTCCCACAGTCCACAACACTGATGTTCTTTTCAATATTCACCACAAAGACGTCCTCCCCAGTGTCCACCACAGGAACGTACTACCCACTGTTTATCACAGGGACATCCTACTCACTGTCTACCACAAGGAGTTCATCCCCATTCTCCACCACAGTTAGGTCCTCTGCACTGTCCTCCACAGTGATGTTATTTCAACTGTCCACCCAGAAATTTCCTCCCCATTGTATACCACAGGTACATCCCCCCATTGACAAACACAAGGACGTACTTCATACAGTCCACCATAGAGAAGTCCTCCCTGTTGTCCACCAAAGTTACGTCCTTCCCATTGTCCATCACAGGGACATCCTCCAAATTGTTTACCACAGTGACATCCTTTTCACTGTTCACCACTGGGACATCCTACACACTTTGCACAACAGGGACATTTTCCTATGCACATCAGTCATATCCTCACCACTGTGCACCACAGGGACATCCTCCTTTGCACACCAGGGATGTCAGCAACACTCTCCACCCCAGAGATATCCTCTACACTCTCCACGACAGGGACATCTTCCCCACTATCCACCAAAGAAATGTCTTTCCACTACTCACCACAGGGATATCATCCCAAATGTAAAACACAGAAAAGTCGTCTTCACTGTCCACCACAGGTATGTTCTTCCCCCTGTCTACCACAGGGATGTTCTCCCCACTGTCCACCACAGGGATATCCTTCCCCCTGTTCACCACAAGAAGGTCTTTCCCAATATCGACAACAGGGACTTCGTTCACACTGTCCACAACATAAATGTTCTTTCCAGTATCCACCACAGGGTGTTTCTCTCTACAGTCCACCACAAGGATGTACTTTTCACTGTCCACTAAAGGGATGTTTTCCTTTGCACCAGAGAAACTTCCTCACCACTCTCCACCACTGTGACGTTCTTTCCACTTTCCACCAAGAGGAGGTCCTCTCCACTGTCCACTACAGAAACATCCTTTCCACTGCTCACCACAGAGATGTCCTTCCACAACAGGGAGGTCCTCACCACTATCCAAAACAGGGACATCCTTTCCACTTTCCACCACAGAAACATACTTCTCACTGTCTATCACAGGAACACCTTTACCACTGTCCACCACAGTAAGGTCCTCCCTGTTGTCCACCACAGGGACATCCTTCACACTGTCCCCACCACAGTAACGTCTTCTCAGTTGTCCAAAACAAAAACATCCTCCCCACTGTCCACCACAGGGACATCCTACATACTGTCCACCACAGGGAGAACCTCCCCACTGTCTACAGCATGGATGTCCTTCCCATTGTAAACCAAATTGACATCCCTTCACTGTCCACAAAAGGGACTTCCTTCCCACTGTTTACCACAGTGATGTCTTCCTAAATGTCCACTACACAAATATGTTTCCATCTGTCCACTACAGAAACATCCATCCTACTGTACACAACAGGGACGTACTCCCAACTGTCCTCCACAAGAACGTCCATACTACTATCCACAATAAAAAGGTCCTACCCACTGTCCACCACAGGAACATCTTCCCAACTGTCCACCCCTAGGAGTTCCTCATCCACAGTCCACCACAGGGACGACCTTCCCACTTTCCACCAAAGGGACATCCTTCCCACTGTCCACAACACAGACATCTTCCCCACTGTCCACCACATGTATGTCCATCACACTGTCCATAACAGGGACGTCATACACCACAGCCCAGCAGAGTGTGTTACTCCACACTGTACACCAAAAGGACATCCTCCTGTCCACAAGAATGTCATTGTACCCAGTGTCCACCAAAAGGTCTTTCCAATGTCCACAACAGTGACGTCCTTCCCTCAGTCCACACCATATATGTCCTTCCAATGTCCACAACAGGGACCACCTTCTCACTGTCCACCACAGGGAAGTCCTCTCTAATGTCCACTACAGGGATGTCCTTTCCACTGTTCACCACTAGGATGTGCTCCACGCTGTCCAAAACAGGCTTGTCCTTCCCACTATCCACCACAGAAAGGTACACTCTGCTGTCCACAACAGGAACTTACTTCCCAATGTCCACTAAATGATATTTTCTCCTATGTCCACCAAAGAAACGTCCTTCCCACTGCCCACCACATGGTGTTTCTCCTCACTGTCAAAGAGAGGGACATGCTTCCCACTGTCAACCACACAGATGTCCTACCCAATGTCCACAACATGGATGTCCTTCCCACAATCCACAACATAATTGTCCTCCCCACTGTCTAACACATGGACTTTCTTTCCACTGTTCACCACAGAAAGCTTTTATCTATTGTCCACCACAGGGATGTCCTTACCACTGTCGGAAAAAGTGACATCCTCCACACTATCCACAAAAGGGATTTCCTTCCCACTGTCCACCACAAAAATATCCTCCCCACTGTCCACCATAGGGATGTCCTTCCCACTGTCCACCTAAGTGACGTCCTCCACTCTATGCAAAAGAGGGACATTCTTCTCACAGTTCAACACAAGGAAGTCTTTCCCAATGTCCACAACAGAGATGTTATTCCCACAGTCCACAACATAAATGTCCTTCTCACTGTCCACCACAGGGACGATCTTCCCATTGTCCACCACAGGGAGGTCCTCTCCACAGTCCACCACAGGCATGTCCACCACACTGTCCAACACAGGAAAGTCCTATCCACTGCCCACCACAAAAAGTCCAATCCACTGTCCACCACAGAAACGTCCTCATCATTGTTCATCACTGGGATATCTTTCCCACTGTCAACCACAGAGAGATCCTCCCTGCTGTCCACCACAGGGACGTCCTTCCCACTGTCCACAGCAGTAACATCCTCCCCACTGTCCAAAACAAGGATGTCCTTCCCACTGTCCACCACATGGATGTCCTACCCACTGTCCACCACTGGGAGGTTTTTCCTACAGTCAACCAACTAGAGTTCCTCCCACCTGTCCACCACAGGGACATCCTTCTCACTGTTCACCAAATGGATATCCTCCCCACTGTGCACCACAGAGACATCCTCCCGTGCACAACAGTGATATCCTCACCCTTGTGCACCACAGGAATATCTTCCTGTGCACAACAGGAATGTCCTCACCACTCTCTATCCCAGAGATGGCCTCCACACACTCCACGGCAGGGACATCATTCCCAATGTCCAACAAAGGATGTTCTACTTTGCACCAGAGAAAAGTTCTCACCACTGTCCACCACAGGACGTCCTCCCCACTGTCCACAACAGGGATGTACTACCCACTGTTCACCAAAGGGAACTCCTCTCCACTGTCCACAACAAGGATGTTTTTCCAAATATCCACCACAGAAACATCCTTCCCACTGTCCAGCAGAAAGACATCCTTTCAACTGTCTACCAGAGGGACATCCTCCCCAGTGTCAAAAAAGGGACATGCTCCTCACTTTCCACCACAGGGAAGTTTTCTGCACAGTCCAACACAGGGGCATCCTCACCAATGTCCACCACAAGGAGATCCTCCCCACTGTCCACCACAGGGAGGTCCTTTCCACAGTCAACCACAAGAATGTCCACCACACTGTTCACCACAGGAAGGTCCTCTCCACTATCTACCACAAAAACATCCAATCCACTGTCAACCACAGAAACTTCCTCATCACTGTCCATCACAGCGACATCTTTCCCACTGTCAAACACAGAGAGTTGCTTCCTGCTGTCTACCACAGGGACGTCCTTCCCACTGTCCACAACAGTAAAGTCCTCCCCTCTCTCCAAAACAGGGATGTCCTTCCCACAGTCTGCCACAGGGAGGGTCCTTCCTACTGTCAAACACAAAGAGGTCCTCCCAGCTGTCCATCACAAGGACATCCTTCTCACTGTTCAACACAAGGATATCCTCCCCACTGTGCACCACAGGGACATTCTTCCGTGCACAACAGTGATATCCTCACACTTGTGCACCACAGGAACATCTTTCTGTGCACACAAGGGATGTCCTCACCACTGTCTACCGCAGAGATGTCCTCCGCACACTCCACGGCAGGGACATCATTCCCAATGTCCACCAAAGGATGTTCTCCTTTGCACCAGAGAAACGTTCCTCACCATGGCCGACCACAGAACGTCCTCCCCACTGTCCACCAAAAAAACGTATTTCGCAATTTCCACCAAAGAGAATTGCTTTTTACTGTCCACAACAGGGATGTCCTTCACACTGTCCACCACACAGAGTTCCTCCCAGGTGTCCACCACAGGGACGTCCTTCTCACTGTTCACCACAAGGACATCCTCCCACTGTGCACCACAAGGACATCCTGACATGCACAAAAGGGATGTCCTCACCACTGTTTACCCAAGAGATATTCTCTGCACTCTCCACAACAGGGACATCTTTCCAAATGTCCAACAAAGAGACTTTCTCCTTTGCACCAGAGAAACATCCTCACCACTGTCCACAAAAAGACATCCTCCCCACTGTCCACCACAGGGACGTACTCCCCACTCTCCACCAAAGGGAAGTCTAGTCCACTGTCCACATCATGGGCGTCCATCCAACTATCCACCACAGGGACGTCCTTCCCACTGTCCACCAGAAAGATGCCCTTCCAACTGTCTACCACAGGGACATCATCCCTAGTGTCAACCAAAGGACGTCCACCCCACTGTCCACCACAGGGATGTTTTTCGCACTGTCTAACACAGGGGTGTCCTCCTCAATGTCCATCATAGGGACATCCTTCCTACTGTCCACCACAGGGAGGTCCTCCCCACTGTCCACAACATAGATGTCCTTCCCACTGTAAACAAAAGAATTGTCCTTCCCACAGTCCACCACAGGGATGTCCTTCCAACACTCGACTACATGGACATCCATCCCACTGTCCACCACGGGGATGTCCTCACCACCATCTGCCATAGGGAGGTCTTCCCCATAGTCCAACACACGGAGGTCCTCCACAGTGTAATCCACAGGGATGTCCTTCTCAGTGTGCACTACAGTAAACTACTTACCACATTATACCACAGGGATGTACTTTCCCAATGACCACCTCAGTGACTACTTCCCGTTTCCATCACAGGGACATCCTACCCACTGTCTACCAGAGAAAGGTTCTCCGTGCTGCCCACCACAGGGACATCCTTACCACTATTTACCACAGGGTCGTCCTCACCAATATTCACCAAAGGGAAATTTTTCCCACTCTTCACCACAGGAACATCCTTTCCACTGTGCACCACAGGGACATTCTTCTGTGCATAACAGAAATGTTCTTACCACTGTCCATCACAGGGATGTCCTCTGTACTGTCCACTCCAGGGAAACACTTCCCACTGTCCAACAAAGAGACATTTTCTTGTGCACCAAAGGAATGTCCTCCTCACTGTCCACAAGGCCATCATCCCCACTGTCCACCACAGTGAAATTCTCTCACCAATGTCTACCGCAGAGACATCCTTCCCACAGTCCACCACAGGGATTTCCTCCCAACTGTGAAACACAAGGATGTCCTTCCCACTGTAAACCACAGGGACATCCTCCCCACTGTGCACCACAGGGAAATCCTCCTGTGCACAACAGAGATGTCCTCACTAATGTGCACCACAGGGACATCTTCCGGTGCAGAATATAGAATATATAGAATATAGTCCTCACCACTGTCCCCACCAGAGATGTCCTCTGCACTCTCCAAAACAGGGACATCCTTCCCATGGTCCACCAAAATAACGTTTTCCTGTGCACCAAAGAAACGTCATCACCACTGTCCACCACATGGACGTCATCAATCCTGTCAAGAACAAGGATGTTCTTACCACTGACCACCACAGGGACATCCTCCACACTCTTTACCAAAGGGATGTCCTTTCCACTGTCCACCACAGTGACATCCTTCCCACTGTCCACCAAGGGGATGTCCTTCCCAAAGTCCACCACAGGGATATTCTTCCAACTATCCACCAAATTGACATCCTCCACACTGTCCATCACATGTATGTCCTCACCTCTTTTTACCACATGGATATCCTTCCCACTGTCCATCAAAGGCATGTCCATCCATTTGTTCAACACAGGGTCGTCCTCCAAATTGTCCACCACAATGACATCCTTTCCCCATCTACCACAGAGAATTAAACCCCACTGTCCACCACAGGGATGTTTCCTCACTGTCCACCACAAGGTTGTCCTCATCAATATCCACCACTGGGATGTTCTTTCAAACTGTTCAAGACAGGGACATCCCCCCTACTCTGCACCACAGGAACAATCTACTGTTCACAACAGGGACGTCCTCACGACTGTGCAACACAGGGACATCTTCCAGTGCACACCAGGGACGTCCTCACCACTGTCCACCCCAGAGATATCCTCTGCACTCTCCACAACAGGGAAATCCTTCCTATGGTCCAACAAAGAGATGTTTTCCTGTGCACCACAGAAACGTTCTCACCACTGTTCACCACAGAGATGTCCACTCCACTGTCCACCACATGGATATCCTTCCTACTGTCAACCACAGTATGTCCTTCCCACTGTCCACAACAAGGACGTCTTTCCCACTGTCCACCACAGAAATATCCTCTCCACTGTCCACAACAGGGATGTCCTTCCCACTGTCCACAACAAAAACATTCTACACACTTCCCTCCACAGGGACATCCTCCCCACTGTCTACCACAGGGACATTCTCTTCACTGACCACAAAAAGGACGTCCTTCATACAGTCCACCACAGAGAAGTCCTCGTGTTGTCCACCAAAGGGAGGTCCTTTGCACTGTCCACCACACGGTCATCCTCCAAATTATTCACCAGAGTGACATCCTTTTCATTGTTCAACACTGGGACGTCCTACCCACTTTGCACATCAGGGACATTATCCTTTGCACAACAGGGATATCCTCAACACTGTGCACCACAGGGACATCCTCCTTTGCACACCAGGGATGTCAGCAACACTCTCCAGCCCAGAGATGTCCTATGCACTCTCCACGACAGGGACATCCTCCCCACTATCCACCAAAGTAATGTATTTTCCACTATTCACTACAGGGATGCCATCCCAAATGCCCAACACAGAAAAGTCCTCATCACTGTCCACCAAAGGGATGTCATTCCCCCATCCACCACAGGGATGTCCTCTCTACTCTCTACAACAGGGACGTCCTTCCCATTTTCCACCACATGGAGATCTTTTTGCTGTCCACAAAAAGAACTTCCTTCCCAGTGTTCACCACAGGGACGTCTTCCTAACTGTCCACCACACAAATATGTACCCAACTGTCCACTACAGAAACATCCATCCCAATGTACACAACAGGGACGTTCTCCCCACTGTCCTCTGCAAGGACATCAATCCCACTGTCCACAACAGAAAGGTCCTAACCACTGCCCACCACAGGGACGTCCTTCTCACTGTGCACCAAAAGGCCATCTTTTCCACTGTCCACAACACGGACATCTTCCCCACTTTCCACCACATGGATGTACTTCCCACTGTCCACCACAGGGACGTCCTAACCCACAGTTCACTGGAGTGTAGTCCTCCCCTCTGTCCACCACAAGGATATCCTCCTGTGCACAACAGGGACGTCCTCACCACTGTGAACCATAGGGACATACTTTGCATTTTCCACCACAGGGATGTCCTTCCCACTGTCCACCAAAGTGAGGTCCCCCTGCTGTCCAACACAGGGTCATCCTGATTACTCTCCACCACAGGTTTGTCCTCAACACCCTCCACCACAGGGATATCCTCTTCACTGTATAAAACAGGGAAGTATACTCCACTGTACACCTTAGAGATGTCCTCTTTACTTACCACCACAGAAACTTTCTCCCCAGTGTCCACCAGAGGAACATCCTCACCACTGTCCACAAGAAGGACGTCCTCCCCCCTCTCCACCACAGAAACATCTTCCCAACTATCCACTACAGGGATGTCCTTACCACTGTCCACCACAGGCATGTCCACCACACACCAGAATGTCCACTTTACTGTCCACCACAAAAACATCCAATCCACTGTCCACCACAGAAACATCCTCTTCACTATCCATCACTAGGACATCTTTTCCACAGTCAACCACAGAGAGGTCCTCCCTCCTGTCCACCACAGGGATGTCCTTTCCACTGTCCACAAGAGAAACGTCCTCCCCACAGTCCATAACAGGTATGTCCTCCCCACTGTCCACCACATGGACTTCTTACCCACTGTCCACCACAGGGAGGTCCTTCCTACAGTCATCCACAGAGAGGTCATCCCAGATGTCCACCACAGGGACATCCTTCTCACTGTTCACCACAAGGACATCTTCCCCTCTGTGCACCACAAGGACATCCTCCTGTGCACAACAGGGATGTACTCACCCTTGTGCACCACAGGAATATCTCCCTGTGCACACCAGGGATTTTCTCAGCACTGTCTATCCCAGAGATGTACTCTGCACACTCCATGGCAGGAACATCAATCACAATATCCACCAAAGGATGTTCTCATTTGCACCAGAGAAAAGTCCTCACCACTGTCCACCATAGCACGTTCTCCACTCTGTCCAACAAAGGAACGTATTCCCCAATGTCCACCAAAGAGAATTCCTTTCCACTGTCCACAACAGGGATAACCTTCCCACTGTCCAACACAGGCAGGTCCTTCCCACTGTCCACCACAGAGAGTTGCTCCTAGCTGTCCACCACAGCGACGTCCTTCTCACTGTTTTGACAAGGAAATCCTTGCCACTGTGCACCAAAAGGACATCCTCCCATGCACAACAGGGATGTCCTAACCCTTGTGCACCACAGGAACATCCTCCTTTGCACACTATGGATGTCCTCACTACTGTCGATCCCAGAGATGTTCTCCTCACTCTCCACGACAGGGACATAATTCCTAATGTCCATGAAAGGAATGTTCTCTTTTGCACCAGAGAAACATCCTCATCACTGTCCACCACAAGACTTCCTCCACATTGTCCACCACAGGGACATACTCCCTACTGTCCACCACAGGGAAATCCTCTCCACTGTCCACAACAGGGTCGCCCTTCCAACTACCCAACACAGAGATGTCCTTCCCACTGTCCATCAGAAAAACATCCTTCCAAGTGTCTACCACAGGGACATGTTCCCCAGTGTCAACCAAAGAGACATCCACCCCACTGGTCACCACAGGGATGTTTTCTGCATGGTCTAACACAGGGGCGTCCTCACCAATGTCCACCATAGGGACATACTTAAAACTGTCCACCACAGGGAGGTCCTCCCCACTGTCCGCAACATGGATATCCTTCAATTAGTAAACCAAAAAAATGTCCTACACAAAGTCCACCACAGGGACATCCTTCCAACTCTTGACCTCAAGGACATCCACCCCCACTGTCCACCACAGCAGGTCCGCCCCACCATCCACCACAGGGAGATCATCCCCATAGTCCACCACATAGATGTCCTCCACAGTGTAATTCACAGGCTTGTCTTTCTCAGTGTGCACTACATTGAAGTACTCACCAATCTGTACCACAGGGATGTCCTTCCCACTGTCCACATCAGTGACTACCTCCCCTCTTTCCATCACAGGGACATCCTACCCACTGTCCACCACAGAAAGGTTCTCCCTGCTGTCCACCACTGGGTCATCCTTACCACTATTTACCACAGGGTCTACCTCATCAATGTCCACCACAGGGAAATCCTTCCCACTGTTCACCACAGAAAAATCCTTTCCATTGTGCACCACAGGGACATTCTTCTGTGCATAACAGAAATGTTTTTACCACTGTCCATCGCAGAGATGTCCTCTGCACTCTCTACTCCAGGGAAATCCTTTCCACTGTCCACCAAAGAGACGTTTTCTTGTGCAGTACAGGAACATCCTCCCCACTGTCCACCACAGTGAAATTCTCTCAACAATGTCTACCGCAGAGACGTCCTTCCCACAGTCCACCACAGGGATTTCCTCCCAACTGTGAAACACAGGGACGTCCTTCCCACTATAAACCACAGGGACATCCTCCTGTGCACAACAGAGATGTCCTCACGAATGTGCACCACTGGGACATCTTCCGGTGCACACCATAGACGTCCTCACCACTGTCCACCCCAGAGATGTCCTCTTCACTCTCCAAAACAGGAACATCCTTCCATGGTCCATCAAAATAAAGTTTTCATGTGCACCACAGAAACCTCCTCACCACTGTCCACCACAGGGATGTCCTCCCCACTCTGCACAAAAAGTCATCCTTCCCACAGTCCACCACAGGGATGTCATCCCAACTGTCCAACACAAAGAGTTCCTCTTCACTGTCCACCAAAGGGATGTCCTTCCTAGTGTACACACCAGACACATCCTTTCCACTTTCCACCACATGGATGTTCTTCCAACTATCCACCACATCGATACCCTTCCCACTGTCCATCACATGCATGTCTTCACTACTGTCTACCACAGGGACGTCCTTCTCACTGTCCATCAATGGGATGTCCTTCCAATTGTTCACCACAGGGACATCCTGCAAATTGTCCACCACAGTGAAATACTTCCCCCATCTACCACAGAGACGTAAGCCACACTGTCCACCACAGGGATGTTTCCCCACTATCTACCACAGGGTTGTCCTCACCAATGTCCACCACTGGGGTGTTCTTTTTCACTGTTCAAAACATGGATATCCTACCTACTATGCAACACAGTAACATTCTACTGTGCACAACAGGGTCATCCTCATGACTGTGCACCACAGGGTCATCTTCCAGTGCACACCAGAGAAATCTTCACCACTTTCAACCCCAGAGATGTCCTATGAACTCTCCCAAACTGGCACATACTTCCCACGGTCCACCAAAGGGATGTTCTACAGTGCACCACATAAATGTCCTCACCACTTTTCACCAGAGAAATGTCCTCCCTACTGTCCTTTCACAGAGAAATGCTTCTCACTTTCTACAACAGAGTCATCCTTCCCATTGTTCACCACAGGGACATCCTTCCCACTGTCCACCATAAAGATGTCCAACCCACTGTCCACAAGAGAGACGCCATACCCACTGTACACCAAAGGGATATCCTTCCCACAGTCCACCACAGGGATATTCTTTCAACTGTCCACCACATGGACATCTTCCCCACTGTCCATCGCATGGACATCCTCACCACTGTCTACCACATGGATGTCCTTCCCACTGTCCATCAAAGGGACGTCCTTCACACTGTCCACGACAGGGACATCCTCTAAATTGTCCATCACAGTAACATCCTTCGCTCATCTACCACAGAGATGTAAACCCCACTGTCCACCACAGGGATGTTTCCCCACTCTCCACCACAAGGTTGTCCTCATCAATGTCCACCACTGGGGTGTTCTTTCCCACTGTTCAAGACAGGGACATACTCCCTACTGTGCACCACAGGAACAATCTCCTCTTCACAACAAGGTCTTCTTCACGACTGTGCACCACAAGGACATCTTCAAGAGCACACCATGGACGTCCTCACCACTGTCCACCCCAGAGATGTCCTCCTATGTACCACAAGGACTTCCATAAAACAGTCGACCACAAGGTCATCTTTACCAATATCCAGCACAGTGACATCATTTCCACTGTTCACCACAGGAACATCCTCCTGTGCAAAACAGTGACATTCTGAGCAATGTGCACCACAGGGACATCCTTTCCACTGTCCACCACAGAGACATCCTCCCCAATGTTCACTACAGAGTGGACCTCCCACAGTCCAACACATGGACGTCTTTCCCACTGTCCACCAACGGGACATCCTCCACACGTTGCAACACAAAGACATCCTCAAATGCACAAAAGGGACGTCCTCATAACTGTGCACCACAGGAATATTCTTTCCACTGTCCACAAGAGAGATGTCCTTCCCACTGCAGACCACAGAGATGTCATCCTTGCTGTCCACCACAGGGACATTCTTCCCACTTTCCACCACAGAAATGTCCTCACCACTGTCCACCAAAGTGATGTCCTCCCCACATTCCGCCACAGAGATATCCATCCCACTCTCCACAACTGAAATGTCCTCCCCACTGTCTACCACAGAGATGTCCTTTCCATGGTCCACCAAGCAGATGTCCTTCCCACTGTCCACCACAGGGATATCCTCCTGTGTACTACAAGGACATCCTTACTACTGTCCACAACATGGTTGTCCTCAGCAATATGCACTACAGGGAAGACCTCACTGCCGTCCACCACACAAATATCCTCAGCACTGTAAACCACAGGGACATCCTACCCACGGTTTACCACAGGGACATCCTTATACCTGGCCACCACAGTGATGTCCTCCCCACTGTCCTCCAAAGGGACATCCTTTCCACTGTCGAAGACAAGGATGTCATTTCAATGGTCCACCACAGGGAAGTCCTCTTCACTCTCCACCACAGGGAGGCCCTTCCCACTGTACACCACAGGGACATCCTCCTGTGAACGACAGGGATGTTCTTACCACTGTCCACCCAAGAGAGGTCTTCTGCACTCCCCACTACAAGGACATCCTTCTCACTGTCCACCAAAGAGACACTCTCTTTTGCACCACAGGAGCATTCTCCTTACTGTCCACAAAGCCATCATCCACACTGTCCACCACAGTGAAATCCTCTCAACTGTCCAACACAGGGACATCCTCCCAGCTATACACAACATGGATATCCTCCCAACTATCAAACACAGTGAAGACCTTCCCACTGTGAACAACAGGGACATCCTCCCCACTGTGCACCAAAGGGACATCCTCCTGTGCAAAATAGGGATGTCCTAACCACTGTCCACCACAGAGATGTCATCCGCACTCTCCAACATATGGACACCCTTCCAACTATGCACCACAGAAACATTCTCCAGTGCACAAATCTAACATCCTCCCCACTGTACATCACAGTGAATTCCTTCCCACTTTTCACCACTGAGATGTCCTCCCCACTGTCTACAACAGGGATGTCCTTACCAATATTCACAACAGAAAGTTCATCCCTGCTGTCCCCCAAGAGGATGTCCCAAGAGGACCACCACAAGGACATCCTTCATACAGTCCACCATAGATTAGTCCTACTTGTTGCCTACCAAAAAGACGTCCTTCCCACTGTCCACTACAGGGACATCCTCCAAATTGTCCACCACAGTGACATCATTTTCAATGTTCACTACTGGGACATCTTATACACTTTGCACAACTGTCCACCTCAGTGATATCCTCTCCTCAGATCATAACAGGGATATCTTTACCACTGTCCACTACAAGGAGGTCCACCCCACTGACCACCAGAGGCACACCCTTCCCACTGTCTACCACAGAGTGGTCTTTCCCAATGTCCACAACTGGGATGTCCTTCTCACTGTCCACAATATATATGTCCTTGCCACTGTCCAACACAGGGACCTTTTTCCCACTGTCCACCACAAGGAGGTCCTTTCCCCTGTCAACCATAGGCACACCCTTCCCAATGTCCACCACAAAGAGGTCTTTCCCAATGTCCACAACATGGATGTCTTTCCCACAATCCACAACATAAATGTCCTCCCCACTGTCCAAAACATGGACCATCTTCCCACTGTTCACCACAGAAAGGTCCTCTCTATTGTCCACCACAGGGATGTCTTTACCACTGTCCAAAACAGTGACATCCTCCACACTGTCCACAACAGGAATGTCCTTCCAACTGTCCACCTAAGTGATGTCCTCCCCTCTGTCCACAAGAGGGACATTCTTCTCACAGTTAACCAAAATAGGTCTTTCCCAATGTCCACAACAGAGATGTTCTTCCCACAGTCCACAACATAAAGTGCTTCCCAGTGTTCACCACAGAGACCTCCTTCCCACTGTCAACGACAGGGAGGTCCTCTCTACTGTCCTTCAAAGTGATGTCATATCCACTGTCCACCACAGAGACGTCCTCCCCACTGTCCACAACATGGATGTTCTTTCCACTGTCCACCACAGGGACGTCCTCCTCAGTGTCCACCAAAGGAATGTACTACCCACTGTCTATGACAGGGATGTACTAACAACTTTCTACCACAGGGAGTTCCTCCCCAATCTCCACCACAGGTAGATCCTCACCACTGTCCACCACAGGGAAGTCATTTCAACTGTAGACCACAGAAATATTCTCCCCAATGTCCACAACAAGGATATCCTTCCCACTGTCCACCACAGAGATGTTCTACCCACTTCCTTCCACAGGAACATCCTGCCCACTGTCTACCACAGGGATGTTTTTCCCACTGTCCACCAAAAGGATGTTCTTCCCACTGTTCACCAAAGGTACATCTTTCAACTGTCCACCACAGAGACATCCTCCAGATTGCTCAACACAGGGACATCCTCCCCACTGACCACCACAAGGACATCCTTCATACAGTCCACCATAGATTAGTCCTACTTGTTGCCCACCAAAAAAGATGTCCTTCCCACTGTCCACCACAGGGACAACCTCCAAATTGTCCACCACAGTGACATCCTTTTCAATGTTCACTACTGGGACATCTTATACACTTTGCACAACCTGGACATTTTCCTATGCACAACAGGAATATCCTCTCCACTGTGCACCACAGCGATATACTCTTTTGCACACAAGGGATGTCAGCAACACTGTCCACCCCAGAGCTCTCCTCTAAACAATCTAAGACAGGGACATCCTCCCCACTCTCCACCAAAGAAACATCTTTCCCACTATTCACCACAGGGATGTCATCCCAAATGTCCAACACAGAAGAGTCCTCTTCACTGTCCACCACAGGAATGTCCTTCCCACTGTCCACCACAGTGATGTCGTCCCCACTGTCCACCAGAAGTATATCCTTCCCACTGTTCACCACAAAGAAGTCCTTCCCAATATTGACAACAGGGACTTCCTTCCCGCTGTCCACAACTTAAATGTTCTTCCCTCTGTCCACTACAGTGTGTTTCTCTCTACTGTCCACCACAGAGATGTACTTTCCAATGTCCACCAAAGGGACATTTTCCTTTGCACCAGAGAAACATCCTCACCACTGTCCACCACAGAAATATCCTCACCATTGTCCACCACTGTGACATCCTTTCCACTTTCCACCATGAGGAGGTCCTATCCATTGTCCACCACAGAAACATCCTCATCACTGTCTATCACAGGGATATTTTTAACACTGACTATCACACAGAGGTCCTTTTTGCTGTCCATCACAGGGTCGTCCTTCACAGAGTCCACCACAGAAAGAACCTCCCCACTGTCTACAACAGGGACGTTCTTCCCATTGTTTACCACATAGACATCTTTTCACTGTCCAAAAAAGGACTTTATTCCCACTGTTTACCACAGGGATATCTTCCTAACTGTCCACCACAAAAATATGTTCCCAACTGTCCACTACAGAAACATCCATCCCTCTGTACCCATCCAGGGACATACTCCCCACTGTCTTCCACAAGGATGTCCATCCTACTGTCCACAAAAGAAAGGTCCTATCCACTGTGCACCACAGGGACATCCCCCAACAGTCCACTCCAAGGAGTTCCTCCCCACTGTACACCACAGAGACTTTCTACCCACTACCCTCCACAGGGACATCCTACTCACTGTCTACCATAGGGACATCATTCCCACTGTCCACCAAAGGGACATTCTTCCCACTGTCGACCAAAGGTATATCTTTCAACTGTCCACAATAAAGACATCCTCCCCAGTGTCCACCACAAGGACATCCTTCACACTGACCACCACAAGGGCATTCTTCATACAGTTCACCAGAGAGAAGCCCTCCCTGTTGTCCACAAAAGGGACATCATTTCCACTGTCTACCACAGGTACATCTTCCAAATTGTCCATGACAGTGACATCCTTTTCACTGTTCACCAATGGGACATCCTACCCACTTTGCACAACACAGACATTTTCCTGTGCACAACAGGGTTATCCTCACCACTGTGCACCACAGGGACATCCTCCTTTGCACACCAGGGATGTCAGCAACACTCTCCAGCCCAGAGATGACCTCTGCACTCTCCACGACAGGGATATCCTCCCCACTATCCACCAAAGAAAAATTTTTCCCACTATTCACCACAGGGATGTCATCTCAAATGTCCAACACAGAAAAGTCCTCCCCGCTGTCCACCACAGGGATGTCCTCCACACTGTCCACCTAAGTGACGTCCTCCCCTCTGTCCACAAGAGGGACATTCTTCCCACAGTTCACCACAAGGAGGTCTTTCCCAATGTGCATAACAGAGATGTTCTTCCCACAATCTACAACATAAATGTACTTCCCACAGTCCACCACAGTGTGTTTCTCTCTACAGTCCACCACAGGGACTTCCTTCCTACTGTGTACAACAGGGACATCCTAACCCACAGTCCACAAGAGTGTGGTCCTGCCCACTGTTCACCACAGGGACATCTTCCTGTGTGCAACAGGGATGTTCTCACCACTGTGCACCAGAGGGACATACTTTGCATTGTCCACCACAGGGTCGTCCTTCCCACTGTGCACCAAAATGAGGTTCTCCCTGCTATTTACCACAGAGGCATCCTTACCACTGTACACCACAGGGTGGTCCTCACCACTGTCCACCACATGGATGTCCTTCCCACTGTTCACCCGAGGGACATCTTCCCCAATGTGCACAAAAGTGAAATCCATTTACTGTCCACAACATCGATGTCCTTCCCACTGTCCACCACAGAGAGATCTTTCCTGCTCTCTACCACAGGGACAGTCTTCCCACTGTCCACAATATAATGACCTTTTCAATGTCCACCACAGATACATCATTTCTACTGTCCACCAGAGGGACATCCTTCCCATTGTACTCCACAGTGAGGTCCTTTCCACTGTCCACCACAGAGACATTCTTCCCACTGTGCACCAAAGATGTGTCCTCCCCACTGTACACCAAAAGGATTTCCTCCCCACTTACCAAACAGGGATGTCATCCCCACTGTCCACCACAGAGACATCCTATATATGTCCACCACAGGGAGGGCCTACCCACTGTCCACCATAGGGACATACTCCCCTTGTTTACAACATGGACATCCTTTTAATGTCCACAAAAAAGACAATATTCCCACAGTTTACCACAGGGTTGTCCTCCCCACTGTCCACTACAGGGATGTTCTACACATTTTTCACCACAGGGAGATCCACCCAACTGTCCACCACAGGAATATCCTCCCCTCAGTCCATCAGAGTGAGGTCCTTGCCAGTGTCTACCACCGGGATGTCCTTTTGTGTACCACAAGGACATCCATAAAACTGTCAACCACAGGGTCATCTTCAGCAATGTCCAACAATTTGATGTCCTTCCCACTATTCACAACAGGAACATGCTCCTGTGTACAACAGGGACATCCTGACCAATGTGCACCACAGGGACATTCTTTCCACTGTCTACCACAGGTACATCCTCCCCAATGTTCACTACAGATTGGACCTCTCCACAGTCCACCACATGGACATCTTTCCCACTGTCCACCAATGGGACATCCTCCTCACTTTGCAACACAGGGACATCCTCCTACGCACAAAAGAGATGTCCTCACAACTCTGCACCACAGGAATATTCTTTCCACTACCCACAACAGAGATGCCATTCATCCTGCAGACCACAGAGATGTCTTCCCTGCTGTCCACTACAGGGACATTCTTCTCCATTTCCACCACAGAAACATCTTCCCCACTGTCCACCAAAGGGAAGTCCTCCCCACATTCCACCAGAGATGTCCATCACACTGTCCATAACAGACATGTTCTCCCACTGTCCACCACAGGGAGGTCCTCCCAACTGTCCACCACAGGAATATCCTTTACAAAGTCCACCAAACAGATGTCCTTCCCACTGTCCACCACAGTGACATCCTCCTGTGTACTACAAGGACATCCTTACCACTGTCCACAACATGGTTGTCCTCTACAATATGCACTACAGGGAAGTCCTCACCACTGTCCACCACACGAATATCCTCTGCACTGTAAACCACAGGGAAAATCTACCGACTCTCCACCGTAGGAGGTCCTCCACTCTGTCCACCACAGGGACATCCTTCTGCCTGTCCACCACAGTGATGTCCTCCCCACTGTCCTTCAAAGGGACATCCTTCCCACTGTCGACCACAAGGACATCATTTCAATGATCCACCACAGGGAAGTCCTCTTCAATGTACACCACAAGGATTTCCTTCCCACTGTACACCACAGGGACATCTTCCTGTGCAGAACAGGGATGTCCTAACCACTGTCCACCACAGAGATGTCCTCCGCACACTCCACCATATGGACATCCTTTCGACTATGCATCACAGGGACATACTCCAGTGCACCAAAGTAACATCCTCCCCACTTTCAATGACAATGAAATCCTCCCCACTGTCGACCACCGAGGTGTCCTCCCCACTGTCTACAACAGGGATGTTCTTCCCACAATTCAAAACAGAAAGGTTCTCCCTGCTGTCCTTCCCTCTGTCCACCCCAGTGATATCCTCCCCTCAGACCATGACAGTGATGTCCTTCCCACTGTCCACCAGAAGAAGGTCTTTCCCATTGTACACAACAGGGATGTCCTTCCAACAGTCCAGAACATATATGTCCTTACAATGTCCACCACAGGGACCTCTTTCCCACTGTCCATCACTGAGAAGTCCACTCTACTGTCCACAACAGGCATGTCCTTTCCACTGTTCACCACAGTTATGTCCTTTTCACTTTCCACCACAGGTACCTCCTTCCCACTGTCCACAACAGGGAAGTCCTCTCTACTGTGCACCACAGGGATATCCTTTCCAATGTCCACCACAGGGTTGTCCTCCCCACTGTCTAAAACAGGGATGTCCTTCCCACAATTCAAAACATAAAGGTCCTCCCTGCTGTCCACCACAGGGACGTCCTTCCCTCTGTCCACCTCAGTGATATCCTCCCCTCAGACCATAACAGGGATGTTCTTCCCACTTACCACCACAGGGACTTCCTCCCCACTGTCCACAAGAGGGTAATCTTTCCCACTGTCCACCGAAAGGTCTTTCCCAATGCCCACAAAGGGATGTCCTTCCCACAGTCCACACCATATATGTCCTTCCAATGTCCACCACAGGGGCCTTCTTTTCACTGTCCACCACAGGGAAGTCCTCTCTACTGTCCACCACAAATATGTCCTTTCCACTGCTCACCACGGGCATTTCCTCCAGACTGTCCATAACAGGCATGCCATTTTCACTCTCCACCACAAGGACCTCCTTCCCACTGTCCACCACAGGGAACTCCTCTCTACTGTCTACCACAGGGATGTCGTTACCACTGTCAACCTAAGTGATGACCTCCCCTTTCCTCACCACAGGGACATCCTTCCCACTGTCCACCATAGGGAGTTCCTCCCCAATATCTCCCAGAGGGACATCCTTCCCACTGTTCACCACAAGGAGGCCTTTCCCAATGTCCACAACATATATGTCCTTTCAATGTCCACCACAGGGACCTCCTTCTTACTGTACATCACAGGGAAGTCCTGTCTACTGTCCACCACAGGAATGTCGTTTCCACTATTCACCAAAGGGACATCCTGTGCACTGTCCACAACAGGCATGTCCTTCCCACTGTCCACCACAGAAAGGTACACCCTGCTGTCCACAACAGGAACGTACTTCATAATGTCCACTAAATGATGTCTTCTCCTATGTCTACCACAGAGACATTCTTCCCACTGTCCACCACATGGTATTTCTCCCCACTATCCATGAGAGGGACATGTTTCCCATTGTCCACCACACGGATGTCCTTCCCAATGTCCACAACATGGAATTTGTTCCCACAATCCAAAACATAAATGTCCTCTCCACTGTCCAACACATGGACTTTCTCCCCATTGTTCACCACAGAAAGGTCTTCTCTACTGTCAACCACAGGGATGTCCTTAACACTGTCCATACCAGTGACATCTCCCCACTGTCCACAACAGGAATGTCCTTCCCACTGTCCACCACAGAAAAGTCCTCCCCGCTGTCCACCACATGGATGTCCTCCACACTGTTCACCTAAGTGACGTCCTCCCCTCTGTCCACAAGAGAGACATTCTTCCCACAGTTCACCACAAGGAGGTCTTTCCCAATGTTCATAAAAGAGATGTTCTTCCCACAATCTACAACATAAATGTACTTCCCACAGTCCACCACAGTGTGTTTCTCTCTACTGTCCACCACAGGGATATCCTTCCCACTGTGTACAACAGGGACATCCTAACCCACAGTCCACCAGAGTGTGGTCCTGCCCACTGTCCACCACATGGACATCTTCCTGTGCACAACAGGGATGTCCTCACCACTGTGCACCACACAGACATAGTTTGCTCTGTCCACCACAGGGACGTCATTCCAACTGTCCACCAAATGTGGTTCTCCCTGCTGTCCACCACAAGGGCATCCTTACCACTGTCCACCACAAGGTCATCCTCACCACTGTCCACCGCATTGATGTCCTTCCCACTGGTCACCAGAGGGACATCTTCCCCAATGGGCACAAAAGGGATATCATTTTACTGTCCACAACAGGGATGTCCTTCCCACTGTCCACCACAGAGAGGTCCTCCCTGCTCTCCACCACAGGGACAATCTCCCCACTGTCTACCATAGAATGTCCTTTCCATTGTCCACCACAGATACATCCTCTCCACTGTCCACCAGAGGGACGTCTTTCCCATTGTATACCACAGAGAGGTCCTTTCCCCTGTCCACCACAGAGACATTCTTCCCACTATTAAACAGAGATGTCCCCACTGTCCACCACACGGATGTCCTTTCCATTTCAAACAGGTAAGTCCTCCACACTGTCCACCACAAAGACTTTTTACCCATGTCTACCACAGGGAGTTCCTCCCCAATGTCCACCATAGGAACTTACTCCCCTTGTCAACAACATAGACATCCTTCCACAGTCCACAAAAAGGATATTATTCCCAAAGTTTAGCACAAGGATGTCCTCCCCACTGTTCACTACTGGGATCTTCTTCACACTGTCAACCACAGAGAGGTCCACACAACTGTCCACCACAGGGATTTCCTCCCCATTGTCCATCAGAGAGAAGTCCTCCCCATTGCCACCACAGGGATGTCCTCCTGTGTACCACATGGACATCCATAAAACTGTCCACCACTGGGTCATCTTCACCAATGTCCAGCACAGTGACGTCCTTCCCACTGTTCACCACAGTGACATCCTCCTGTGCACAACAGGGACATCCTGACCAATGTGCACCACAGAAACATCCTTTCCACTGTCCACCACAGTGACATCCTCCCCAATGTTCATTACAGAGTGGACCTCCCCACAGTCCACCACATGGACGTCTTTCCCACTGTCTAAAAAGAAACATTCTCCTCACTTTGCACCACAGGGACATCCTCCTATGTACAAGAGAAATGTCCTCACCACTGTGCAAAGCAGGAATATTTTATCCATTGTCCACAACAGGGATGTCCTTTGCATTGTAGACCACAAAGATGTCCAACCTGTTGTCCACCACATGGACATTCTTCCCACTTTCCACCACATAAACGTCGTTCCCACTGTCCACCATAGTGTTGTCCTCACAACATTCCACGACAGAGACATCTATCCCACTGTCCACAACAGAAATGTCCTCCGCACTGTCCACCCCAGGGAGGTCCTCCCAACTGTCCACCAAAGGGATGTCCTTTCCACAGTCCAACAAACTGATGTCCTTCCCACTGTTCACCACAAGGACATCCTCCTGTGTACTACAAGGACATTTTTACCACTGTCCACAATATGGTGGTCCTCAACAATATGCACTACAGGGAAGTTATCATCGTGGTCCACCACACGAATATCCTCCAAACTGTGAACCACAGGGAATTCCTACCCACTGTCCACCACAGGGAGGTCTTCCTCCCTGTCCGTCACAGGAACATTCTTCTGCCTGTCCACCACAGTGATGTCCTCTCCACTGTCCTCCAAAGGGACGTCCTTCCAACTGTCGACCACAAAGACATCATTTCAACGGTCTAGCACAGGGAAGTCCTCTTCACTGTCCACCACAGGGATGTCCTTCCCACAGTACACCACAGGGATATCCTCCTGTGCACAACAGGGATGTCCTAACCACTGTCCACCACAGAGATGTCCTCTGCACTCTCCACGATATGGACATCCTTCCAACTATGCACCACAGGGACATTCTCTACTGTACCACAGTAACATCCTCCCCACTGTCCATCACAGTGAAATCCTCCGCACTGACCACCACTTTGATGTCCTCCCCACTATCTACAATAGGGATGTCCTTTCCACTGTTCACACCAGAAAGCTCCTTCCCTCTGTCCACCAAGAGGACATCCTTCCCACTGTCCACCTCAGTGATATCCTCTCCTCAGATCATAACAGGTATGTCCTTCTAACTGTCCTTCACAAGGAGGTCCTCCCCACTGTCCACCAGAGACACACCCTTCCTACTGTCCACCACAAAGAGTTCTTTCCCAATGTCCACATCAGGGATGTCCTTCCTACAGTCCACAACATATATGTCCTTCCCACTGTCCACTACAGGGACCTCCTTCCCACTGTCCACCACAGGCACGTCCTTTCCACTGTCCACCACATTGATGTCCTCCACACTGTCCTCAACAAACATGTACATCCCACTGTCTACCACAGAAACGTCCTATCCACTGTCCACCACAGGAAGGTCCTCTCTACTGTCCACCACAGGAACATCATCCTTTGTACCACAAGGACTTCCTTACCCCTGTCCACAACATGGTTGTCCTCACCAATGTCCACTATAGGGATGGCCTCACCACTGTTCACAACATGAATATTCTCCACACTGTAAACCATAAGGACATCCTACACCTTGTCCACCACAGCGAGGTCCTTCCCACTGTCCACAACAGGAACACTTTTCTGTCTGTCCACCAAACTGATGTCCTCCCCACTGTACACCTCAGGCACATCATCCTGTGCAATACAGGGATGTTCTTACCACTGTACACTACAGAGATGTCCTCTGCACTCCCCACTACAAGGACATACTTCTCACTGTCCAGCAAAGAGACATTCTCTTGTGCACCACAGGAACGTTGTTCTTACTGTCTAAAAGGTCATCATCTGCACTGTCAACCACAGTGAAATCCTCTCAAATCTCCACCACAGTGAGATCCTCCCAACTGTGCACAACAGTGATGTCCTCCCAACTATCAAACACAGTGAAGTCCTTCCCACTTCAAACAACAGGGACATCCTCCCCACTGGGCACAACAGGGATGTCCTAACCACTGTCCACCACAGAGATGTCCTCTGTACTCTCTACCATATGGACTTCTGCATTGTCCTCAACAAACATGTACACCTTACTGTCCACCACAGAAATGTCCTCTCCACTTTCCAACCCAGTAACATCCTCTACACTGTCCACCACAGTGAAATCCCCACTGTCCACCACAGGGATGTTCCTCCCACTGTCTACAACAGGGATGTCCTTCCCACAATTCAAAACAGAAAGTTCCGTCCTGCTGTCCACCACAGGGACATCCTTTCCTCTGTCCACCTCAGTGATATCCTCTCCTTGAACCAGAACAGGGATGTCCTTCCCACTTTCCACCAAAGAGACATCATCCCCACTGTCCAAAAGAGGGTCATCCTTCTCACTGTCCACCAAAAGGTCTTTCCCAATGTCCACAACAGGGACATCCTTCCATCCGTCCACACCATATATGTCCTTCAAATGTCCATCCACAGGGATCTCCTTCCCACTGTCCACCACAGCAGGTCCTCTCTACTGTCCACCACAGGGATGTTCTTTCTTCTGTCCACCACAGGGATGTCCTCTGCCCTGTCCACAAAAGGCATGTCCTTTCCATGGTCCACCACATGGACCTCCTTCCCACTGTCACCCACAGTGAATTCCCCTTTACTATCCACCAGAGGGATGTTCTTTCCACTGTCCAACAAAGGGATATCCAGCACAGTTTCCACAACAGGCATGACCTTCCCACTGTCCACCACAGAAACGTACACCCTGCTGTCCACAACAGGAACGTACTTCCCAATGTCCACTAAATAATGTCCTCTCCTAGGTCCACCACAGAGACATCCTTCCCACTGTTCACCACCTGGTGTTCCTCCCCAAATTCCATGAGAGGGACATGCTTCCCACTGTCCACCACACGGACGTCCTTCCCAATGTACACATCCTGGACGTCTTTCCCACAAACCACAACATAAATGTCCTCCCCACTGTCCAACACATGGACCTTCTTCCCACTGTTCACCAAAGAATGGGCCTCTCTACTGTCCACCACAGGGATGTCCTTACCATTGTCCAAACCAGTGACATCCTCACCACTGTCCACAAAAGTGATGTCCTTCCCACTGTCCACCACTGAATGGTCCTCCCCACTGTCCACCACATGGACGTCCTTTCCACCATCCACCAAAGGGACGTCCTACCACACAGTTCTCACAACTATCCACCAAAGGAACATCTTTCTCACTATTCACCACAGGGATGTCATCCCAAACATTCAACACAGAAAAGTCCTCTTCACTGTACAAAACAGGGATGTCCTTCCCCATGTCCACCACAAGGATGTCCTCCCCACTGTCCACCAGAGGGATATCCTTCCCACTGTTCACCACAAGGAGGTCCTTCCCTATATCAACAACAGGGACTTCGTTCCCACTCTCCACAACATAAATGTAATTCCCACTGTCCACCACAGTGTGTTTCTCTTTACTGTTCTCCACAGACATGTACCTTCCACTGTCCACCAAAGGGACATTTTCCTTTGTACCAGAGAAACTTTCTCACCACAGTCCACTACAGAAACACCCATACCACAGTCTACCACTGTGACGACCTTTCCACTTTCCACCGTGAGGAGGTCCACTCCACTGTCCAACATAGAAACATCCTTTCCACTGTTCACCACAGTGACGTCCTTCCCAATAGCCACGACAGGGAGGTCCTCACCACTGCTTACAACAGGGACATCTTTACCAGTGTCCACCACAGAGAGGTCCTACCTGCTGTCCACCACAGGGACGTCCTTCACACTGTCCACCACAATAACATCCTCTCAGTTGTGTAAAACAGAAACCTCCTCCCCACTCTCCACCACAGGGAAGTCCTATTTACTGTCCAGCACATGGACATCCTTTTGCTGTCAACAAAAAGGACTTCCTTCCCACTGTTTACCACAGGGACGTCTTCCTAACTGTCCACCACACAAATATGTTCCCAACTGTCCACTACAGAAACATACATCTACACAAAAGGAACATACTGCCAACTGTCTTCCACAAGGACGTCCATCCCACTGTCCACAACACAAAGGTCCTACGCACTGTTCACCACAAGGACATCCTCCCAACTGTCCAACCCAAGGAGTTCCTCCCCCAACACAGTCCACCACAGGGACGTTCTTAAAACTGTCCACCAAAGGGACATACGTCCTACTGTCCACAACACGGACATCTTCCCCACTGTCCACCACATGGACGTCCTTCCCAATGTTCACCAAAGGGATGTCCTGACCCACAGTCCACCAGCGTGTGGTCCTCCCCACTGTCCACTACAAAATCATCCTCCTGTGCACAACACGGTCATCCTCAACACAGTCCACCACAGGGATGTCCTTCCCACTTTTGACCAGAGGGATATCTTCCCCAATGTGCACAAAAGGGACATCCTTTTAGCATCCACAACAGAGATGTCCTACCCACTGTCCACCACAGAGAGGTCCTCCCTGCTCTCCACCACAGGACAGTCTTCTAATTGTCCACCATAGAAGGTTTTTTCCACAGTCCACCACAGGTACATCCTCTCCACTGTCCACCACAGGGACATCCTATCCATAGTAACCACAGGGAGGACCACCCCATTGTCCTCCAAAAGGACATCCTTACCACTGTCGACCACAAGGACATCATTTCAACAGTCCACCACAGGGAAGTCCTCTTCACTCTCCACCAAAGGGATATCCTTCCCACTGTACACCAGAGGGACATCCTCCGTTGCACAACAAGGATGTTCTTACCACTTTCCACCCAAGAGATTTCATCTGCACTCCCACTACAAGGACATCCTTCTCACTGTCCACCAAAGAGACATTCTCTTGTGCACCACAGGAGCATTGTGCTTACTGTCCTCAAGGCCCCCATCCACACTGTCCAACACAGTGATATACTCTCCAAACTGAAACACAGAGACATCCTCCCACAGGTCCAAAAAATGGATGTCTTCAACACAAACACAGCGAAGTTCTTCTCACTGTAAACAACAGGGACATCCTCCACCCTGTGCACCACAGGGACATCCTCCTGTGCACAACAGGGATGTCCTAACCACTGTCCACCACAGAGATGTCCTCCACATTCTCCACCATATGGACATGCTTCCAAATATGCACCCTGTGCACCACAGGGACATTCTCCAGTGCACCACAGTAACATCCTCCCCACTGTCCATCACAGTGAAATCCTCCCCACAGTCCAACACTGGGATGTCCACCCCACTGTCTACAACAGGGATGTCTTTTCCACTATTCACACCAGAAAGGTCCTCCCCTCTGTCCACCAAGAGGACGTCCTTCCCACTGTCCACCCTAGTGATATGCTCTACTCAGATCATAATAGGGATGTTCTTCCCACTGTCCACCATGAGGAGGTCTTTTCCCCTGTCAACCATAGGCACGCCCTTCCCAATGTCCAACACAAAGAGGTCTTTCCCAATGTCCACAACATGGACGTCTTTCCCACAATCCACAATATAAATGTCCTCCCCACTGTCCAACACATGGACCATCTTCCCACTGTCCACCACAGAATGGTCTCCCCACTGTCCAACACAGGGATGTCATTCCAACTGTCTACCACAGGGATGTCCTTCCCACTGTCCACCAAAGAGACATCCTTCCCACTATCCACCACAGTGACATCCTGCAAATTGTCCATCACAGTGACATCCTTTTCACTGTTCACCACTGGGACATCTTACAAACGTTGCAGAACACGGACATTTTCCTGTGCACAACAGGAATATCCTCTCCACTTTACACCACAGGGACATGCTCCTTTGCACACCAGGGATGTCAGCAAAACTCTCCACCACAGAGCTGACCTCTGCACTGTCCACAACAGGGACATCCTCTTTCCCACTATTCATCACAGGGATGAATAGTCTTTCCCACTATTCATCACAGGGATGTCATCCCAAATGTCCAACACAGAAAAGTCCTCTTCACTGTCCACAAGTATGTCCTTCCCCCTGTCCACCAGAGGGATATCCTTCCCATTATCCACCAAAGAAACATCTTTCCCACTATTCACCACAGGGACATCATCCCAAATCTCCAACATAGAAAAGTCCTCTTCACTGTCCACCACAGAGATGTCCTTCCCCTGTCCACTACAGGGATGTCCTCCCCACTGTCCACCAGATGGATATCCTTCCCACTGTTCACCACAAGGAGGTCCTTCCCAATATCGACAACAGTGACTTCCTTCTCACTGTCCACAACATAAATATTTTTCCCTCTGTCCACTGCAGTGTGTTTCTCTCTACTGTCCACCACAGAGATGTACTTTCCACTGTCCACCAAAGGGATGTTTCCTTTGCACCAGGGAAACTTTCTCACCACAGTCCTTTCCACTTTCCACCATGAGAAGGTCCTCTCCACTGTTCACCACAGAAACATCCTTTCCACTGTTGACATCAGGGACGTCCTTACCAATAGCCAGGACAGTGAAGTCCTCACCACTTTCCACAACAGGGATGTCCTTTCTACTGTCCACCACAGAACCATCCTCACCACTGTTTATAAAGTACATCTTTACCACTGTCCTCCACAGAAATGTCCTCCCTGCTGTACACTACAGGGACGTCCTTCACACTGTCTACAACAGTAAAGTGCTCTTAGTTGTCCAAAACAGAATCATCCTCCCCACTGTCCACCACAGGGACGTCCTACTTACTGTCCACCACAGGAAGAACCTCCCCACTGCCTACAACAGTGACGTCCTTCCCATTATCCACCACATGAACATCCTTTTGCTGTCCAGAAAAAGGACTTCATTTCCACTGTTTACCACAGGGACATCTTCCTAACTGTCCACCACACAAATATGTTCCCAACTGTCCAAAGATGTACCAAAGTGACATCATTCCCACTGTCCACAACACGGACATAATCCCCACTGTCCACCACATGGATGTCCTTTCCACTGTCCACCACAGCAATGTCCTAATCCACAGTCCACCGGAGTGTGGTCTTCCCCACTGTCCACCACAAGGACATCCTCCTGTGCACAACAGGGTTGTCCTCACCACTGTGAACCACAGACATACTTTGCATTGTCCACCAAAGGGACATCCTTCACACTGTCCACCAATATGAGGTCCTCCCTGATGTCCACCACAAGGGTATCCTTACCACTGCCCACCACAGTGTTGTCCTCACCACTGTCTAGCACTGGGATGTCCTCCTAACTGTATAAAACAGGGAAGTCTTCTCAACTGTAGGGAGAGTCTACCTCAGGGATGTCCTCTTTTCTTACTACCATAGAAACTTTCTCCCCAGTTCCACCAGAGGAACATCCTAACCACTATCCACCAGAGGGACGTCCTCCCCACTCTCCAATACAGAAATATCTTCCCCACTGTCCACTACAGGGATGCCCTTCCCACTGTCCACCACAGGGAGGTCCTCTCCACTGTCCACCACAGGCATGTCCACCACACTGTCCACCACAGGAAGGTCCTCTCCAATGTCCACCACAAAAATATCAAATCCACTATCCACCACAGAAACGTCCTCATTACTGTCCATCACTGGGACATCTATCCCACTGTCAACCACAGAGAGGTGTCTCTGTGGTCCACCACAGGGACATCCTTCCTACTGTCCAAAACAGTAATGTCCTCCCCAATGTCCAAAACAGGGATAATCTACCCACAGTCCACCACACTGAGGTCCTTCATACTGTCAAAGACAGAGAGATCCTCCCAGCTGTCCACCACAGGGACATCTTTCTCACTGTTCACCACAAGTATATCCTCCCCACAGTGCACCACAAGGACATTCTCCCGTGCAAAACAGAAATGTCCTCACCCTTGTGCACCACAGGAACATCCTCCTGTGCACACTAAGGATGTCCTCCCCACTGTCTACCCCAGAGATGTTCTCCGCACTCTCCATGACAGGGACATCATACCCAATGTCCACCAAAGTGACATTCTCCTGTGCACCAGAAAACCATCCTCTCCACTGTCCACCACAAGTCGTCCTCCCCACTGTCCAACACAGGGACATAATTCCCACTGTCGACCAAAGGGAAGTCCTCTCCACTGCCCAAAACAGGGATGTACTTCCAATTATCCACCACAGGGACATCCTTCCAACTGTCCACCAGAAAGACATCCTTCCAATTGTCTACCAGAGGGACATCCTTTCCAGTGACAACCAAAGTGACGACCACCCCACTGTCCACCACAGGGATGTTTTTCACACAGTTCAACACAGGGCGACATCACCAATGTCCACCACAGTGACATCCTTTCTACTGTCCACCACAGGGAGATCCTACCCACTGTCCACAACATGGATGTCCTTCCCACTGTAATCCAAAGAAATGTCCTCCCCACAGTCCACCACAGGGACGTCCTACCAACTGTCGAATACATGGATATCCACCCCATTGTCCACCACAGGGAGGTCCTCCCTACCATCCACCACAGGGAGGTCCTCCCCATAGTCCACCACATGGATGTCCTCCACAGTATAATCCACAGGGATGTCATCCTCAGTGTGCACTACAGTGAAGTACTCACCACTCTATAACACAGGGATGTCCTTCCCAGTGACCACCTCAGTGACTACCTACTCTCTTTCCATCACAGGGACATACTACCCACTGTCCACCACGGAAAAGTTCTCCCTGCTGTCCACCACAGGGACATCCTTACCAGTATTTACCACTGTGTTGTTTTCACCAATGTCCACCACAGGGAAATCCTTCCCACTGTTCACCACAGGAACATCCTTTCCATTGTGCACCACAGGGACATTCTTCTGTGCATAACAAAAATGTTCTTACCACTTTCCATCACAGAGATGTCCTCTGCACTCTCCACTCCAGGGAAATATTTCCCACTGTCCACCAAAGAGACGTTTTCTTGTACACTACAGGAACGTCCTCACCACTGTCCACCACATTGATGTCCTCATCACTGTCCAGCACAGGGATTTCCTTACCACTGTCCACCACAGGGATATCCTCCACACTGTTCACACCAGGGCTGTCCTTCTTCCTGTCTACCACAGGGATGTCTTCCCACTATCCACAATAAGACATCCTTCTCACTGTCCACAACAGGGATGTCATCCCAACTGTTCAAACACAGAGAGATCCTCTTCACTGTCCACCACAGAGATGTCCTTCCCACTGTACATTACAGGTATGTCCTTCCAACTGTCCACCAGAGGGATATCCTTACCACTGTTCACCACAAGGAGGTCCTTCTCAATGTCTACAAAAGGGATGTCCTTTTTACTGTCCACAACATAAACGTCCTTCTCACTCTCCAAAACATGGACATCCTTTCAACTGTCTACCACAGGGAGGTCCTATCTACTGCCCACCACAGTGATGTCCTTTCCGCTGTCCACCACAGGTACGTCTTCCTCACTGTCCACACCAAGGACATCCTTCCCACTGTCCACCACAGAAACCACCTCCACACTGTCTACCATGGAACTTCCCACACTCTGTCAGCCGCAGGGACATACTGCCCAAGGTCCACCACAGGGATGTTCTCACCAATGTCCAACACAAAGTTGTCCTCAGCCCTTTTCACCACAGGGACATCTTTCCCCTGTCAACCACAAAGATGTCCACTCCACTGTCCAACACAGAGATGTTTCCCAACTGTCCACAACAGGGCGTCCACAACAATGTCTGCCACAGGGCTGTTCTTTCTCATTGTTCAAAACAGGAACTTCCTCCCAACTGTGCACCACAGGGACATCCTCCTGTGCACAACAGGTTTGTCCTCATGACTGTGCACAACAGGGACATCTTCCAGTGCAGAACAGAGACGTCTTCACTACTGTCCACCCCAGAGATGTCCTCCGCACTCTCCAAAACAGAAACATTCTTCGCATGGTCCATCAAAATGACATTCTCCAGTGCACCACAGAATCGTCCTCACCACTGTTTATTGCAGGGATGACCTCCCCACTGTCCAGCACAGGGACATCCTCCCCACTGTCCACAACAGGTATGTCCTTCCCACTGTCCACCACAGGGACATCCTTTCCACTGTCCACCAAAGGGACGTCCTTTCCACTGTCCACCAAAGGGATGTTCTTCCCAAAGTCCACCACAGGGACGTTCTTCCAATTGTCCACCACATGGACATCCTCACCACTGTCCATCACATGAACATCCTCACCACTGTCTACCACAAGGATGTCCTTCCTACTGTCCATCAAAGGGATGTCCTTCCAATTGTTCACCACAGGGATATCCTCCAATTTGTCCACCACAGTGATATCCTTCCCCAGTCTACCACAGAGACATAAACCCAACTGTCCACCACAGAGATGTTTCCCCGCTGTCCACCACAGGGTTTTCATCATCAATGTCCACCACTGAGTTGTTCTTTCCCACTGTTCAAAACATGGACATCCTCCCTACTGTGCACCACAGTAACATCCTTCTGTGCACAACAGGGTCATCCTCATGACTGTGCACCACAGGGATATCTTCCATTGCACACCAGAGACATCTTCATGACTGTCCACCCCAGAGATGTCCTCTGGACTCTCCAAAACAGGGACATCCTTCCCATAGTCCACCAAAGGTCACATTCTCTAGTGCACCACTGAAAGGTCCTAAGCAGTGTTCACCAAAGGTATGTCCTCCCCACTGTCCACCACACAGACATCCTTCCCACTGTCCACCACAGGGACATCCTTCCCACTGTCCACAACAGGCATGTCCTTTCCCTTGTCCACCACAGGGACAATCTTCCCACTGCCCAACACAGGGACATCCATTCCACTGTCCACCACAGGGACATCCTCCCACTCTCCTCCCCAAGGAGTTCTACCCCCAGAGTCCACCACAGCGAATGTCCTTCCCACTGTCCACCAAAGGGACATACTTCTCACAGTTCACAACACAGACATCTTCTCCACTGTCCACCACATGGACATCCATTCCACTGTCCACCACAGGGACATCCTACCCCAAAATCCACCTGAGTGTGGTCCTCCCCACTGTCCACCACAAGGACATCCTCAGGTGCACAAGAGGGATGTCCTCACCACTGCCTACAACAGGGATGTCCTTCCCACAATTCAAAACAGAAAGGTCCTTCCTGTTTTCCACCAAAGGGAAGTCCTTCCTTCTATCCACCTCAGTGATATCCTCCCCTCAGACATAGCAGGGATCTCCTTCCCACTTTCCATACAGGGACGTCCTCCCTACTGTCCACAAGAGAGTCATCCTTTCCACTGTCCACACAAAGGTCTTTCCCAATGTCCTCAAAGGGATGTCCTTCCCACAGTCCTCACTACTGTCCACCACACATATATCCTTTCCACTGCTCACCACAGGGATGTCCTCCACACTATCCATAACAGGCATGCTCTTTTCACTCTCCACCACAGGGACTTCTTTCCCACTGTCCACCACAGGGAGGTCCTCTCTACTGTCTACCGCAGGGATGTCCTTTCCACAGTCCACCAGAGGGATGCCCACTGCACTGTCCACAACAGGTATGTCCTTCCCACTGTCTACCACAGAAAGGTACACATTGCTGTCCACAACAGGAATGTACTTCCCAATGTCCACCAGAGGGACGTCCTTCCCACTGTTAACTACAGGGAGGTCCTCTCCACTGTCCACCACAGGAGTGTCACCACACTGTCCACAACAGTAATATCCTTTCCACTGACCAAAACAGGGATGTTCTCCCCGCTGTCCACCTCATGGATGTCCTACACACTCTCCACTACAGGGAGCTCCTTCCTATTGTCAACCACAGAGATTTCCTCTCAGCTGTCCACCACAGGAACATCCTTCTTACTGTTCACCAAAAGAACATCCTTCCCACTGTTCAACACAAGGACATTCTCCCATGCACACCAGTGATGTCCTCACCCTTGTCCATCAAAGGAACATCCTCCTGTGCACACCATGGATGTCCTCACAACTGTTTATCCAAGAGATGTTCTCCACACTCTCCACAAGAGGGGCATCATTCCCAATGTCCACCAAAGGGATTTTCTCTTTTGCACCAGATAATCGTCTGCACAACTGTCCAACAAAAGATGTCCTTCCCACTGTCCACCACAGAAACATACTCCCCACTGTCCACCAAAGGGAAGTCCTCTCCACTATCCACAACAGGGATGTCTTTCCAAGTATCCACCACAGGGATGTCCTTCTCACTTTCCACCAGAAAGATGTCCTTCCAACTTTCAACCACAGGGACCTCCTCCCAAGTGTTAACCAAAAGGACATCCACACCACTGTCCAACACAGGGATGTTTTCCACACAGTCCAAAACAGGGGCCTCCTCACCAATGTCCACCACAGGGACATCCTTCCTACTGTCCACCACAGGGAGGTCCTCCCCACTGTCCACAACATGGATGTCTTTCCCACAGTAAACCAAAGAAATGTCCTTGCCACAAACCACCACAGGGACATCATTCCAACTCTCAACTACATAGACATCCACCCCACTGTCCACTACAGGGAGGTCCTCCCCACAGTCCACCACAGGGATTTCCTTTCCATAGTCCAACACATGGATGTCCTCCACAGTGTAATCCACAGGGATGTACTTTTTAGTGTACACTACAGTGAAGTACTCACCACTCTATACCACAGGGATGTCCTTCCCACTGACCACCTCAGTGACTACCTCCCCTCTTTTCATCACAGGGACATCCTACCCACTGTCTACCACAGAAAGGTCACCCCTGCTGTCCACCACAGAGACATCCTTAACACTATTTACCACAGGGTCATCCTAACCAATGTCCACCACAGGGAAATCCTTTCCACTGTTCACCACAGGAACATCCTTTCTACTGTACACCACACGGACATTCTTTTGTGCATAACTGAAATGTTCTTACCACTGATCATTGCAGAGATGTCCTCTGCACTCTCCACTCCAGGGAAATCCTTCCCACTGTCCACCAAAGAGACGTTTTCTTGTGCATCACAGGAATGTCCTCCCCACTGTCCACAAGGCCATCATCCCACTGTCCACCACAGTGAAATTCTCTCACCAATGTCCACTGCAGAGACGTCCTTCCCATGGTCCACCACAGGGATTTTCTCCCAACTGTCAAACACAGGGATGTCCTTCCCTGTGTAAACCACAGGGAAATTCTCCCCACTGTGCATCACAGGGACATCCTCTTGTGCACAACAGAGATGTCCTCACAAATGTGCACCACAGGAACATCTTCCGGGGCACACTATAGACGTCCTCACCACTGTCCACCCCAGAGATGTCCTCTGCACTCTCCAAAACAGGGATATCCTTCCCACAGTCCACCAAAATAATGTTTTTCTCTGCACCACAGAAACGTCCTCATCACTGTCCACCACCGGGATGTCCTTACCACTATCTACCACAGGGACATCCTTCTGCCTGTCCACCACAGAGATGTCCTCCCCACTCTCCAAAAAAAGACATCCTTCCCACTGTCCTCCACAGGGATGTCATCCCAACTGTCCAACACAGAGAGTTCCTCTTCACTGTCCACCACAGAGATGTCCTCCCCACTGTCCACCAAAGTGATATCCTCCACACCCTGCTGTCCACAACCGGAATGTACTTACTAATGTCCACATCAATGATATCCTTTCCACTGCCCACCACAGGGACATCCTTCCTACTGTCCACCACATGCTGGTCCTCCCCACTGTCCTCCAGACGTATATGCTTGCCACTGTCGATCACACAGAAGTCTTTCCCAATGTCCACAACATGTACATCCTCCCCCAATCCACAACATAAATGTCCTTCCCACTCTCAACCACAGGGACCTTCTTCCCACAGTTCACCATAGTAAGGTCCTCTCTAATATCCATCACAGTGATGTCCTTACCACTGTCCACCTAAGTGATGACCTCTCCTTTCTCCAACGCAGGGACTTCCTTCCCACTGTAAACCACAGGAATATCCTCCCCACAGTGCATCACAGGTACATCCTCCTGTGCACAACAGAGATGTCCTCACAAATGTGCACTACAGGGACATCTTCCGGGGCACACCATAGACAGCCTCACGACTGTCCACCCCAGAGATGTCTTCTGCACTCTAAAAAACAGGGGCATCATTCCCATGGTCCACCAAAATAACGTTTTCCTGTGCACCACAGAAAAGTCCTCACCACTGTCCAGCACAGGGACATCCTCCACACTGTTCACAACATGGATGTTCTTACCACTCTCCACTACTGGGACACTGTTTACAACAGGGACGTCTTTCTGCCTGTACACCAGAGGGATGTCCTCCCCCCTCTCCACAAAAAGACCTCCTTCCCACTGTCCACCACAGGGATGTAATTGCAACTGTCCAACACAGAGAGTTTCTCTTCACTGTCCACCACAATGATGTCCTTCCCACTGTACATTACAGGGATGTCCTCCCAACTGTCCACCAGAGGGTTATACTTCCCACTGTACACCTCAAGGAGGTCCTTCCCAATGTCCACAAAAGGGACATCCTTCTCACTGTCAAAAACAGAGACATTTTTCACACAGTCTACCATAGGGAGTTTCTATCTACTGTCCACCACAGTGATGTCCGTTCCACTGTCCCCAACAGGGATGTCCTCCTCACTGTCCATGACAAGGAAATCCTTCCAACTGTCCACCACAGAAACCACCACCCCAGTGTCCACTACGGGAACATCCTACACTCTGTCTGCCAAAGTGACATCCTGCCCAATGCCCACCACATGGATGTTCTCACCAATGTCCAACACTGTGTTGTCCTCAGCACTCTTCACCACAGGGACATCTTTCCCACATCAACCACAAAGACGTCTACCCCACTGTCCAACACAGAGGTGTTTCCCCACTATCCTAATAGGGGTGTCCTCAACAATGTCCACCACAGGGGTGTTCTTTCCCATTGTTCAAAACAGGAACATCCTCCTTAATGTGCACCACAGGGACATCCTCCTGTGCACAACAGGGTCATTCTCATGACTGTGCACCACAGGGACATCTTCCAGTGCACAACAGGGACATCTTCACCACTGTCCAACCCAGAGATGTACTCTGCACACTCCAAAACAGGGGCATTCTTCCCACAGTCCACCAAAATGATGTTCTCCAGTGCACCACAGAAACATCCTCACCACTGTATACAACACGGATGACCTCCCCACTGTCCAGCATAGGGACATCCTTCCCACTTTCCACAACAGGGTCATCCTTCCCATTGTTCACAACAGGGATATCTTTCCCATTGTCCACAAAAAGGACGTCCTTCCCACTGTCCACCACAGAAATATCCTCCCCACTGTCCACAACGTAGATGTCCTTAACACTGTCCACCACAAAGACGTTCTACGCACTGCCCTCCACAGGGACATCTTACCCAGTGTCTACCACAGGGACATCCTTCCCACTCTCCACCAAAGGGACGTCCTTCACACTGCCCACCAAAGGTACATCTTTCAACAGTCCACTTAAGTGATGACTTCCCCTCTCTCCACCACAAGGGAATACTTCCCAAAGTCCACCACAGAGAATTCCTCCACAATGTCAACCAGAGGGACATCCTTCCCACTGTTCACCACAAGGAGGATTTTCTCAATGTCCAAAACAGGGACATCCTTCCAATAGTCCACAACAAATATGTCCCTTCCAATGTCCACCACAGGGACCTCCTTCTTACTGTCGACCACAGGAAAGTTCTCTCTACTGTCTACCACAGGTATGTTCTTTCCACTGTCCACCACAGGAATGTCCTCCTTCCAGTCCACAAAAGGCATGAACTTTCCATGGTCCAAAACAGGGACCTTCTTTCCACTGTCCACCACAGGGAAGTCCTCTCTAAGGTCCACCACAAGGATGTCTTTTCCACTATCCACCAAATGGACATCCTCCTCACTGTCCACAACAGGCATATTTTTCCCACTGTCCACCACAGAAAGGTACACCCTGCTGTCCACAACAGGAACGTACTCCTCAATGTCCACTAAATGATGTCCTCTCCTAGGTCCACCACAGAGACATCCTTCCCACTGTCCACCACATTGTGTTTCTCCCCACTGTCCACCAAGGGACATGCTTCCCACTGTCCACTACACAGAGGTCTTTCACAATGTCCACAACATGGATGTCCTTCCCACAATCTACAACATAAATGTCCAACTCATTGACCTTCTTCCAAATGTTCACTACAGAAAAGTCCTTTCTACTGTCCACCACAGGGATGTCCTTACCACTGTCCAAACCAGTGACCTCCTCCCCACTGTCCACAACAGGGTTGTCCTTCCCACTCTCCACTTAAGTGACATACTCCCCTCTGTCCACAAGAGGGACATTCTTCCCACAGTTCACCACAAGGAGGTCTTTCCCCATGTCCACAACAGAGATGTCCTTCCCACAGTAAAAAACATAAATGTCCTTCCCACTGTCCACCACAGGGACCTAATTTTCACTGTCCACTACAGGGATCTCCTCCCCACTGTCTACCACATTGTGGTCCTCCCCAATCTCCACAACAGATAGGTCCCCTCCAGTGTCCACCACAGGGACATCATTTCAATTGTCCACAACAGAAATAATCTCCCCAATATCCACAACAGGGATGTTCTTCACACTGTCCACCACAGAGACGTTCTACCCATGGCCCTCCACAGGGATATCCTACCCACTGTCTACCAGAGGGATGTCCCACACACTGTCCACCAAAGGGACGTTCTTCCCACTGTCCACCTATGGTACACCTTTCAAATGTCTACCACAGAGACATCCTTCCCACTGATCACCACAAGGATGTCCTTCATACTGTCCACCATAGAGAAGTCCTCCCTGTTGTCCAATAAGGGATGTCTGTACCACTGTTCACCACAGGGACATCCTCCAAATTGTCCACAGTGATATCCTCTTCACTGTCACCACTGGGACATCTTACCCACCTTGCCCAACAGGGACATTTTCCTGTGCACAACAGGGACATCATCCTTTGCCCAACAGGGATGTCAGCAACACTCTCCACTCCAGAGATGTCCTTTGCACTCTCTACGACAGGGACATCCTCCCCACTATCCACCAAAGAAATTTTTTTTCCACTATTCACCACAGGGATGTCATCCCAAAGGTCCAAAACAGAAAAGTCCTCTTCACTGTCCACCACAGAGATGGCCTTCCCCCTATCCACCACAGGGATATCCTCCCCACTGTCCACCAGAGGGATATTCTTCCCACTGTTCACCACAAGGAGGTCCTTCCCAATATCAACAACAGGGACTTCCTTCTCACTGTCCACAACAAAAATGTTCTTCCCACTGTCCACCACAGTGTGTTTCTCTCTACTGTCCACCACAGAGATGGACTTTCTACTGTACACCAAAAGGAAGTTATCCTTTGTGCCAGAGAAACTTCCTCACCACTGTCCACAACAGGAACGTCCTCACCACTGCCCACCACTGTGACGTCCTTTCCACTTTCCATAATGAGGAGGTCCTCTCCACTGTCCACCACAGAAACTTCCTTTCCACTGTTCACCACAGGGACGTCCTTCCCAATAGCCACGACATGGAGGTCCTCACCACTGTCCACAACAGGGACGTCCTTTCCACTGTCCACCACAGAAAAATCCTCATCACTGTCTATCACAGGGACATCTTTACCACTGTCCATCAAAGAAGGTTCTACATGCTGTTCACTACAGGGACATACTTCCCACTGTCCACCAAAGGACATCCTTCCCACAGTCTACAACACAATTTCTCCACTATCTACCATATGGACGTCCTTCCCACTGTCCAACACAGGGACATCCTAACCCACAGTCCACCAGAGTGTGGTCCTCTCCACTGTCCACCTCAAGTACCTCCTCCTGTGCACAACAGTGATGTCCTCACCACTGTGAACCACACGGACATACTTTGCATTGTCCACCACAGGGACATCATTCCCACTGTCCACCAAAGTGAGGTCCTCCCTGCTGTCCACCAGAGGGGCCTCCTTACCACTTTTCACAACAGGGTCATCCTCACAACTCTCCACCACAGGGATGTCCTTCCCCCTGTTCACCAGCGGGATATCTTCCCTAATGTACACAAAAGGAACATCCTTTTACTGTCCACAACAGGGATGTCCTTCCCACTGTCCACAACAGAGAGGTCCTCCCTGCTCTCCACCACAGGGACAGTCTTCCCACTGTCCTCCATAGAACATCCTTTCCACTGTCCACCACAGTTACATCCTCTCCATTGTTTACCATAAGGACGTCCTTCACATTGTACACCACAGAGAGGTGCTTTCCACTGTCCAACACAGAGACATCCTCCCCAATATTCACTACAGGGTGGACCTCCCCAAGTCAACCACATTGACGTCTTTCCCACTGTCCACCAGAGAAACATAATCTTCACTTTGCACCACAGGGACATCCTCCTATGCACAACAGGGACATCCTCACAACTGTGCACCACAGGAATATTCTTTCCACTGTCCACAACAGTGATGTTTTTCCCACTGTAGACCACAGAGATGTCCATCCTGCTGTCCACCACAGGGACATTCTTACCACTTTCCATCAAAGAAATGTCATCTCGACTGTCCACCAAAGTGATGTCCTCCGCACATTCTGCTACAGAGATGTCCATGCCGCTGTCCACAACAGAAATGTACTCCCCACTGTCCACCACAGTGAAGTCCTCCCAATTGTCCACAACAGGGACGTTCTTTCCATGGTCCAACAAACAGATGTCCTTCCAATTGTCCACAACAGGGATATCCTCCTGTGTACTACAAGGACATCCTTACCACTGTCCACAACATGGTTGTCCTCAACAATATGCACTACAGGGATGTCCTCACCACTGTTCACCACATGAATATCCTCCACAGTGTAATCCAAAGGGACATCCTACCCAATGTCCACCAAATGTAGGTCCTCCTCTCTGTTCACCACAGGTACATCCTTCTGCCTGTCCACCACAGTGATGTTTTCCCCAGTCTTCCCAAGGGACTTCCTTCTCACTGTCGACCACAAGGATGTCATTTCAAGGGTCCACCACAGGGAAGTCCTCTTCACTGTCCACCACAGGGATGTCCTTCCCACTGTACACCACAGGGATACCCTTATGTGCACAACAGGGATGCCCTAAACACTGTCCACCACAGAGATGTCCTCCACACTCTCGACCATATGGATACACTTCCGACTATGCACCACAGGGACATTCCTGAGTGCACCACAGTAACAACCTCCTCACTCTCCATCACAGTGAATTACTCCCCACTGTCCACCACAGGGATGTCCTTCCCAGAATTCAAACAGAAATGTCCTCCATGCTGTCCACCACACGGACGTCCTTTGCTCTGTCCACCTCTGTAATATTCTCCCCTCAGAACATAACAGTGATGTCCTTCCAACTATCCACCACATGGATGTCCTCCCCACTGTCCACAAGAGGTTGATCCTTCCAACTGTCCACCAAAAGTTCTTTCTCAATGTCCACAACAGGGACGTCCTTCCCAAAGTCCAAACCATATATGTCCTTCCAATGTCCACCACAGGGACCTCCTTCCCATTGTCCATCACAGTGAAGTCCTCTCTACTGTACACGAAAGGGATGTCCTTTCCACAGTTCAACACAGGGATGTCCTCCACACTGTCCAAAACAGGCATGTCGTTTTCACTCTCCACCACAGGGACCTCCTTTCCACTGTCCACCACAGGCAAGTCCTCTCTACTGTCCATCACAGGGATGTCCTTTCCACATTCCACCACAAGAATGTCCACCACACTGTCCAAAACAGGCCTGTCCTTCCCACTGTCCACCACAGAAAGGTACCCACTGCTGTCCACAACAGGAACATACTTCCTAATGTCCACCTCAATGATGTCCTTTCCCCTCTCCACCACAGGGACGTCCTTCCCACTGTCCACCACATGGTGGTCCTCCCCACTGTCCACCAGAGGGACATGCTTGCCACTGTAGAACACAAGGAGTTCCTTCCCAATGTCCACAACATGGACGTCCATCCCACAATCCACAACATAAATGTCCTTACTACACTCCACCCCAGGGACATTCCTCCCACTGTTCACCACAGAGAGGTCCTCTCAACTATTCACCACAGGGATGTCCTTACCCCTGTCCACCTAGGTGATGACCTCCCCTATCTCCACCACAGCAACATACTTCCCACTGTCAACCACAAGGTGTTCCTCCCCAATGTCCACCATAAGGACATCCTTTCCACTGTTCACAAAAGTAAGTCTTTTCAATGTCCACAACAGGGACGTCCTTCACACAGTCCACAACATATATGTCCTTACAATGTCCACCACAGGGACCGCCTTCTCACTGTCCACAACAGGGAAATCCTCTCTAATGTCCACCACATGAATGTCCTTTCCACTGTTCACCAAAGGGACATTTTCCTTTGCACCAGAGAAACTTCCTCACCACTCTCCACCCAAGAGATGTACTCTACACTCTCCACAACAGGGACATCCTCCCCACTATCCACCAAAGAAACGTCTTTCCCACTATTCAACACAGGGATATCATCCCAAATGTCCAACACAGAAAAGTCCTCTTCACTGTCCACCAGAGGGATATCATTCCCAATGTTCACCACAAGGAGGTCCTTCCCAATATCGACAACAGGGACTTCCTTCACAATGTCCACAAAATAAATATTCTTCCCACTGCCCACCACAGTGTGTTTCTCTCTACTGTCCACCACAGAGATGTACATTCCACTGTCCACCAAAGGGACGTTTTCCTTTAACCAGAGAAACTTCCTCACCACTGTCCACCACATAAACATTCTCAGCACTGTCTACCACAAGACATCCTCCCGACTGTCTGCCCTAGGGACGTACTCCCCACTGTCCACCAAAGGGAAGTCTTTTCCCATGTCCACAAAAGGAACATCCTTCCCACTGTCCACCAGAAAGACGTCCTTTCAACTGTCTACCACAGGGACATCCTCCCCAGTGTCAACCAAAGGGACATCCACCCCACTGCCCACCACAGGGATGTTTTCCAAAAGGTCAAACACAGGGACGTCCTCAACAATGTCCACCACAGCGACATCCTTCCTAATGTCAACCACAGGGAGGTCCTCCCCATTGTCCACAACATGAATGTCCTTCCCACTCTAAAAAAAATAAATGTTTTTCCCACAGTCCACCACAGTGAAGTCCTTCCAACTGTCGATTACATGGACATCAACCCCATTGTCTACCACAGGGAAGTCCTCCCCACCGTCCACCACAAGAAGGTCCTCCCCATAGTCCACCACAGGGAAGTCCTCCACAGTGTAATCCACAGGGATGTCCTCCTCAGTGTGCACTACATTGAAGTACTCACCACTCTATGCTACAGGGATGTCCCTCCCACTGACCACCTCAGAGACTACCTCCCCTCTTTCCATCAAAGGGATATCCTACCCACTGTCCACCACAGAAAGGTTCTCCCTGCTCTCCACCACAGAGATATCCTTACCACTATTTATCAAAGGGTCGTCCTCACTAATGTCCACCACAGGGAAATCCTTCCCACTGTTCACCACAGGAACATTTTTCCCTTGTCAACCACAGGGACATTCTTCTGTGCATAACAGAAATATTCTTACCACTCTCCATCGCAGAGATGTCCTCTGCACTCTCCACTCCTGGAAAATCCTTCCCACTGTCCACCAAAGAGACGTTTTCTTGTGCACCACAAGAACATCATCCCCACTGTCCACAGGGACACCATCCCCAATGTCCACCACAGTGAAATTTTCTCACCAATGTCTACCACAGAGACATCTTTCCCACAGTCCACCACAGGGATTTCCTCCCAACTGTCAAACACAGAGACGTCTTTCCCACTGTAAACCACAGGAACATCCTCCCCACTGTGCACCACATGGACATCCTCCTGTGCACAACAGAGATGTCCTCACGAATGTGCACCACACAGACATCTTCCGGGGCACACGTTAGAAGTGCACACCACTGTCCCCACCAGAGATGTCCTCTGCACTCTCCAAAACAGGGACATCATTCCCACAGTCCACCAAAATAACGTTTTCCTGTGCACAACAGAAACGTCCTCACCACTGTGCACCACAGGGATGTACTCATCACTGTCCAGCAGAGGGATGTCCATACCACTGTTCACCACAGGGACATCCTCCACATTGTTCACCACAAGGACATCCTTCTGCCTGTCCACCACAGGGATGTCCTCCCCTCTCTCCACAAAAAGACATCCTTCCAACTGTCAACCACAGGGATGTCATCCCAACTGTCCAACACACAGAGTTCCTCTTCACTGTCCAACACAGAAATGTCCACAAAAGGGACATCCTTTTTAAAGTCCACAACATAAACGTCCTTCTCACTGTCCACAACAGGGACATCCTTCCCACTGTCTAACACAGGGAGGTCCTATCTACTGTCTACCAAAGTGATGTCCTTTCCACTGTCCACCAAAGGGACATCCTCCTTACTGTCCACCACAAGGACATCCTTCCCGCTGTCCACCATAGCTACCACTTCCCACTGCTCACCACAGGAACGTCCTACACTCTGTCAGCCACAGGGACATCCTGTCCAATGTCCACCACAGGGATGTTCTCACCAATGTCCAACACAGAGTTGTCCTCAGCACTCGTCACCACATCGACATCTTTCCTCTGTCAACCACAAAGATGTCCACTCCACTGTCCACCACAGAGATGTTTCCCCACTGTCCACAACAGGGGTGTTCTCATCAATGTACACCACAGGGTTGTTCTTTCCCATTGTTCAAAACAGAAACCTCCTCCCCACTGTGCACCACAGGGACATCCTCCTGTGCACAACAGGGTCATCCTCATGACTGTGCTCCACACAGACATCTTCACGTGCACAACAGGGACGTCTTCACCACTGACCACCCTAGAGATGTGCACTCTACAAAACAGGGACATCCTTCCCACGGTCCATGAAAATAATGTTTTCCTTTGCACCACAGAAACGTTCTCACCACTGTCCACCACAGGGACGTCCTCATCACTGTCCACCACAGGGATGTTTTTACCACTCTCCACCACAGGGACATCCTCCACACTGTTCATCACAGCAACGTCCTTCTGCCTGTTCACCACAGGGATGTCCTCCCAACTGTCCACTAGAGGGATATCCTTCCCACTGTTCACCACAAGGAGGTCCTTCCCAATGTCCACAAAAGGGACGTCCTTTCTACAGTCCACAACATAAACGTCCTTCTCACTGTCCACAACAGGGACATCCTTCTCACTGTCTACAACAGGGAGATTCTATCTACAGTCCACCAAAGTGATGTCCTTTCCACTGTCCACCACAGGGACATCTTCCTCACTGTCCACCACAAAAACATCCTTCCCTCTGCCCACCAAAGAAACCACCTCCACTCTGTCCATCACGGGAACATCCTACACTCTTTCAGCAACAGGGACACACTGCCCAATGTCCACCACAGGGATGTACTCACCAATGTCCAACACAGAGTTGTCCTCAGCTCTCTTCACCACAGGGACATCTTTCCCCCATCAATCACAAAGATGTCCACCCCACTGTCCACCACAGAGATGTTTCCACACTGTCCACAACGAGGGCGTCCTCACCAATGTCCACCACTGGGGTGTTCTTTCCCATTGTACAAAACAGTAACATCCTCCCCACTGTGCACCACAGGGACATCCTCCTGTGTACAACAGGGTCGTCCTCATGACTGTGCACAACAGGGACATCTTCCAGTACATAAGAGGGATGTCTTCACCACTATCCACCCCAGAGATGTCCTCTAAACTCTCCAAAACAGGAACATCTTCTCACAGTCCACCAAAATGACGTTCTCCTGTGCACCACAGAAACGTCCTCACCACTGTTTACTACAGGGATGACCTCCCCACTGTCCAGCACAAGGACACCCTTCCCACTTTCCACAACAGGGTCATCCTTTCCATTGTCCACAACAGGGATATCCTTCCCATTGTCCACCACAGGGACATCCTTCCCACTGTCAACAACAAGGACGTCCTTCTCACTGTCCACCACAGAAATATCCTCCCCACTGTCCAGGAGAGAGATGTACTTACTACTGTCCACCACGAAAACATTCTACCCACGGTCCTCCACAGGGACATCCTACCCGCTGTCTACCACAGGGATATCCTTCCCACTGGCCACCAAAGGGACATCGTTCCCACTGTCCACCAAAGTTACATCATTCAACAGTCCACCTAAGTCACGACCTCACCTCTCTCCACCACAGGGACATCCTTCCCATTGTACGCCACAGGGAGATCCTCCCCAAAGTCCACCAGAGGGACATCCTTCCAACTGTTCACCACAAGGAGGTCTTGCCCAATGTCCACAACAGGGACATCCTTCCCAAAGTCCACAACATATATGTCCTTCCAATTTCCACCACAGGGAATTCCTTTCTACTGTCCACCATAGGTATGTTCTTTCCACTGTCCACCACAGGAATGTCCTCCGCCCTGTGCAAAACAGGCATGTCCTTTCCATGGTCCACCACAGGGACCTCCTTCCCACTGTCCTCCACAGGAAAGTCCTCTTTACTGTCCACCACAGGTTTGCCCTTAACACTATCCAAAACAGTGACATCCTACCCACTGTCCACAAAAGCTATGTCCTTCGCACTGTCCACCACAGAAAGGTCTTCCCCACTGTCCACCACAGGGATATTCTTCCCACTATCCACCTAAGTGACATCCTTCCCTGTGTCCACAAGTGGAACTTTATTCCCACAGTTCATCACAAGGTGCTCTTTCCCAGTGTCCACAACAGAGATGTTCTTCCCACAGTCCACAACATAAATGTCCTTTCTACTGTCGAAAGCAGATACCTTCTTCCCACAGTCCACTACAGGTTGGTCCTCTCTGCTTTCCATCAAAGTGATGTTCTTTCCACTCACCACCACAGGGACATCCTCCCCACTTTCCACAATGGGTTTTTTCTTTCCACTGTCCATCACAGGGACGTCCTCACCAGTGTCCACCACAGGAAGGTCCTTCCCAATCTCCACGACAGGTAGGTCCTCTCCACTGTCCAACACAGGGACATCATTTCAACTGTCCACAACATAAATATTCCCCCAGTGTGAAGGGATGTCCTTCACACTGTCCACCACAGAGACATTTTCCCCACTGTCCACAACTTGGACATCCTCCCCACTGACCAACACAAGGACGTCCTTCATACAGTCCACCATAAAGAAGTCCTCCCTATTTTCCACCAAAGGGACATCCTTCCCACTGTCCACCACAGAGTCATCCTCCAAATTGTCAACCAGAGTGACATCCTTTTCACTGTTCTCCACTGGGACATCCTACCCACTTTGCACAACAGGGACATTTTTCTGTGCACAAAAGGGTCATCCTCACCACTGTGCAAGACAGGGACATCCTCCTTTGCACACCAGGGATGTCAGCAACTCTCTCCACCCCAGAGATGTCCTCTGCACTCTCCATGACAAGGACATATTCCCCACAATCCAGCAAAGAAAAGTCTTTCCCACTATTCACCACAGGGATGTCATCCTAAATGTCCAACACAGAAAATTCCTCTTCAATGTCTACCACAGGGATGTCCTTGCCCCTGTCTACCACAGGGATGTCCTTCCCACTGTCCACCAGGGGGATATCCTTCCCACTGTTCACCACAAGGAGATCCTTACTTCCAACTGTTGAAAACATAAATGTTTCTTCCCACTGTCCACCACAGTGTGTTTCTCTCTACTGTCCACCACAGAGATGAACTTTCCACTGTCCAACAAAGGGATGATTTCCTTTGCACCAGAGAAACATCCTCACCAGTGTCGACCACAGAAACTTCCTCACCACTGTCCACCACTGTGACATCCTTTCCACTTTCCACCATGAGGAGGTCCTCTCCACAGTCCACCACAGAAACATCCTTTCCAGTGTTCACCACAGAGAGGTCCTTCCTGCCTTCCACCACAGTGACGTCCTTCACACTGTCCACCACAGTAACGTCCTCTCAGTTGTCCAAAACAGAAACGTCCCCCCACTGTCCAGCACAGAGAGATCCTCCCTGCTGTCCACCACAGGGGATGTCTTTCACACTTTCCACTATAGTAACATCCTCTCTGTTGTCCAAAACAGAAACATCCTACCCACTGTCCACCACAGGGACGTCGTACTTACTGTCCACCACAGGGAGAATCTAACCAATGTCTACAACAGGGACGTCCTTCCAATTGTCCACCACATGGACATCCTTTCACTGTCCACAAAAAGGACTTCCTTCTCACTGTTTACCACAGGGAAGTCTTCCTAACTGTCCACCACACATATATGTTCCCAACTGTCCTCTACAGACACATTCCATTCCACTGTAAACTACAGAAACATATGCCCCACTGTCCTCCACAAGAATTTCCATCCAACTGTCCGCAACAGAAAGGTCCTACTCCCTGTCCATCACAGGGACATCCTCCCAACTGTCCTCCCCAAGGATTTTCTACTCACAGTAGACCACAGGGACATCCTTCCCACTGTCCACAACATGGATTTCTTCCCCACTGTCCACCACATGGATGTCCTTTCCACTGTCCACCACAGGGACGTCAAACCCCACAGTCCACCAGAGTGTGTTCCTCCCCACTGTCCACCAGAAGACATCCCCATGTGCACAACAGAAATGTCCTCACCACTGTGAACCACAGGGACATAGTTTACATTGTCCACCACATGGACATCCTTCCCACTGTCCACCAAAGTGAGGACCTCCCTCCTGTCCACCACAGGCTCATCCTCACCACTGTCCACTACACGGATGTCCTCCTCACTTTATAAAACAGGGAAGTATTCTCCACTGTACACCTCAGGGATATCCTCTTTACTTACCACCCCAGAAACGTTCTCCCCAGTGTCCACCAGAGGAACATCCTCACCACTGTCCATCAGAGAGACGTCCTCCCCACTCTCCACCATAGAAACATCTTCCACACTCTCCACTTCAGGGACGTCCTTACCACTGTCCACCACAAAAACATCCAATCCACTGTACACCACAGAAACATTCTCATCACTGTCCATCACTGCGATATCTTTCTCACGGTCAACCACAGAGAGGTCCTCCCTGCTGTCTACAACAGGGACATCCTTCCCACTGTCCACAACAGTAACGTCCTCCCCACTTTCAAAAACAGGGATGTCCTCCCCACTGTCCACCACATGGACGTTCTACCCACTGTCAACCACAGGAAGGTCCTTCCTACTGTGAACCACAGAGACATACTCCCTGCTGTCCACCACAGGGACATCCTTCTCACTATCCAACACAGGGAGGTTTTTCCAACTGTCTACCACAGAGAGTTTCTCCCAGCTGTCCACCACAGGGATGTCCTTCTCACTGTTCACCACAAGGACATCCTCCACACTGTGCACCACAAAGACATCCTCCTGTGCACACCATGAATGTCCTCACCACTGTCTACCCCAGAGATGTTCTCCACACTCTCAACAACAGGTACATCATTTCCAATGTCCACCAAAGGAATATTCTCATTTGCACCAGAGAAACGTCCTCACCACTGTCCAACATAAGACATCTTCCCCACTGTCCACCATAGGGATGTACTCCCCACTGTCCACCAAATGATAGTCCTCTCCACTGTCCACAACAGGAACGTCCTTCCCACTGTCCACCATAAGACATCCTCCACACTGCCCACCACAAAGACTTACTCCCTAATGTCCACCAAAGGGAAGTCCTCTCCACTGTCCACATAAAGGACATCCTTCCGACTGTCCAACAGAAAGACGTCCTTCCAACTGTCTATCACAGGGACATCCTGCCCAGTGTCAACCAAAGTGCCATCCACCCCACTGTCCAACACAGGGATGTTTTCCACATGGTCCAACAAAGGAGTGTCCTCACCAATGTCCACCACAGGGACATCCTTCTTACTGTCCATCACAGGGAGGTCCTCCCCACTGTCCATAACATCGATGTCCTTCCCACTGTAAACCAAAGAAATGTCCTTCAATCAGTCCATCACAGGGACATCCTTCCAACTGTTGACTACATGGACATCCAACCTACTGTCCACCACAGGGAAGTCCCCCCCCACTATCCACCACAGGGAGGTCCTTCCCATAATCAACCACACGGAAGTGCTCCACAGTGTAATCCACAGGGATGTCCTCCTCAGTGTGCACTACAGGAAAGTTCTCACCACTCTATACCACAGGGATGTCTTTCCCATTAACCACCTCAGTGACTACCTCCCCTGTTTCTATCACAGGGACATCCTACCCACTGTCCACCATAGTAAGGTTCTCCCTGCTGTCCACCAAAGGGACATACTTACCACTATTTACCTAAAGGTTCTCCCTGCTGTCCACCACAGGGACATACTTACCACTATTTACCTCAGGGTCATCCTCATCAATGTCCACCACAGGGAAATCCTTCCCACTGTTCACCACAGGAACATCCTTTCCACTGTGCACCATACGGACATTCTTCTGTGCATAACTGAAATGTTCTTACCACTGTTCATCTCAGAAATGTCCTCTGCACTCTCCACTCCATGGAAATCCTTCCCACTGTCCACCTAAGAGACATTTTCTAGTGCACCACAGGAACGTCCTCCCCACTGTCCACAAGGCCATCATCCCCAATGTCCACCACAGTGAAATTCTCTCATCAATGTTCACCGCTGAAATGTCCTTCCCATTGTCCACCACAGGGATTTCCTTCCAACTGCCAAACAAAGGGATGTCCTTCCCACTGAAAACTACAGTTACATCCTCTCCACGGTGCACCACAGGGACATCCTCCTGTCCACAACGGAGATGTTCTCACGAATATGCACCACAGGGACATCTTCCAGTGCACACCATAGATGTCCTCTGCAATCTCCAAAACAGGGACATCCTTACCACGGTCCACCAAAATAACGTTTTCCTGTGCACCACAGAATGGTCCTCACCACTGTCAACCACAGGGACATCCTCATCACGGTCCAGCACAGGGATGTCCTTACCTCTCACCACCAAAAGGACATCCTCCAAACTGTTCACCACAGGGATGTTCTTCTGCCTGTCCACCACAAGGATATCCTCCCCACTCTCCACAAAAATACATCCTTCCCAGTGTCCACCACAGGGATGTCCTCCTCACTGTCCACCAAAAGTACATCCTTCCCACAGTCCACCACAGAAACCACCTCCATACTATCCACCACGGTAATGTCCTACACTCTGTCATCCACAGGGACATCCTGCCCAATTTTCACCACAGGGATATTCTCACCAATGTCCAACACAGAGTTGTCCTCAGCACTCTTCACCACAGGGACATCTTTCCCCCATCAACCACAACAATGTCCACCCAACTGTCCATCACAGAGATATTTCCCCACCTGTCCACAACAGGGGCATCCTCACCAAAGTCCACCACAGGGGTGCTCTTTCCCAATGTTCAAAACAGGAACATCTTCCCCACTGTGCACCACAGGGACATCCTCCGGTGCACAACATGGTCGTCCTCATGACTGCACCACACAGAAATCTTCACATGCACAACAGGGACATCTTCACCACTGTCCACCCCAGAGATGTACTCTGCAGTCTCCAAAACAGGGACATTCTTTCCAAGGTCCACCAAAATGACCTCCAGTGCACGACAGAAACATCTTCACCACTGTTTACTAAAGGGATGACCTCCCCACAGTCCAGCACAGGGACATCTCCCCACTGTGCACAACAGGGATGTCCTTCCCATTGTCCACCACAGGGACATCCCTTATACTGTCCACCAAAGAGACATCCTTTCCATTGTCAACCACAGTGACGTTCTTCCCACTGTCCACCAAAGTTTTGTCCTTCCCAAAGTCCACCACAGGTACGTTCTTCCAACTGTCTACCACATGGACATCCTACACACTATCCATCAATTGGATGTCCTTACCACTGTCTACCACAGGGATGTTTTTCCAACAGTCCATCAAAGGGACGTCCTTCCCACTGTCCACCACAGGGACATCCACCAAATTGGCCACCACAGTGACATCCTTTTCTCGTCTACCACAGAGACATAAATCTCACTGTCCACCAAAGGGATGTTTCCCCACTCTCCTCCACAGGGTTGTCCTCATCAATGTCCACCACTGGTGTGTTATTTCTAACTGTTCAAGACAAGAACATCCTCCCTACTGTGCACCACAGGAACAATCTCCTATTCACAACAGTGACATCCTCATTAATGTGCACCACAGGGTCACCTTCCAGGGCACACCAGGGACGTCCTCACCACTGTCCACACCAGAGATTTCCTCTGCACTCTCCATAACAAAGAAATCCTTCCAAAGGTCCACCAAAGACACTTTCTCATGTGCACCACAACATTCTCACCACAGTTCACCACAGGGATGTCCACCACACTGTCCACCACAGGGACATTCTTCCCACTGTCCATCAAAGGGACATTCTTCCTACTTTCCACAACAAGGACGTCCTTCCCACTGTCCACCACAGAAATACCCTCCCCACTGTCCACAACAGGGATGGCCTTCCCATGAACCACCATGAAGACTTCTACCCACTGCCCTCCATAGGGACATCCTACCCACTGTCTACTAAAGGTACATCTTTCAACTGTCAACCACAGAGACATCCTCCCCACTGTCCACCACAGGGACATACTCCCCACTGACCACAAAAAGGACGTTCTTCATACAGTAAATCATAGAGAAGTCCTCCCTGTTGTCCAACAAAGTAACATCCTTCCCACTGTCCACTACAGGGACATACTCCAAATTGTCCACCACAGTGAAATCCTTTTCACTGTTCACCACTGGGACATCCTACCCACTTTGCACAACAGGGACATTTTCCTGTGTACAACTGGGATATCCTCACCCCTGTGCATCACAGTGCCATTCTCCTTTGCACATTAGGGATGTCAGCAACACTCTTCACCACAGAGATGTCCTCTGCACTCTCCACGACAGGGACATCCTCCCCACTATCCTCCAAAGAAACGTCTTTCCCACTATTCACCACAGGGATGTCATCCCAAATGTCAAAAACAGAAAAGTCCTATTCACTGTCCACCGCAGGGATGTCCTTCCCCCTGTCCACCACAGGGATGTTCGTCCCACTGTCCACCAGAGGGATATCTTTCCCACAGTTCACCAAAAGGAGGCCTTTTCCAATATTGACAACAGGGAATTCCTTCCTACTGTCCACAACATAAATGTTCTTCCCAATGTGTCGCTACCCACGTCCGACCTGCAGCATAAGGCAACGGCAACTGAGTTCTTCTTCAAGCGGTTTATTCAGCTATCCCTGTACAATGCGCTTCCTCTCTCTTTCTCTTCTCTTCTCTTCTCCTCTTCCCCAACTCCTGAAGCCCCTTATATGCATTGCCTTGATCCTATCAGCAGCTGCCACGAAGTCACTAATTGGCCACTCTCAATCATGCGAGGTGGGGTGATCAGGTAACCACACCTCTCAGCACATACAACTCCATATATGGAGTTGTCTTTTCTCTCAATCAATGCCTATGCCAAGTTCCACTTTGTAATGGTGAGAGTGGAGCCGCTTCCCACAGCTCCTCCTCTTTTGTTTTATGCAAGCAGAAGGACACAGAGGTCTGACCCCCTGTATTTGAAGGGAGATTGTCAACCCCATTTTCACCACCTGCCATCTACAGTATGTTTACCATGGGTGACCCAACCTGATGCTGTTTTCCAGGGGACAGGAACTATGGCAAAACCTGTATGCAGTCAGACATATGTCCAAGGATGTACAGCGCCCTCTGTGGTGCTATGCCCTACATCCTGCTGCATGTTACAACTCAGAGCACTTCAAATAGCTTAGCCAGATTTGCGGGGACTGGCCTCCTTCAAGAGCAGTAAATGCTTGAACAATCATGGCATTAGTGTTGTGCTTTTGCATACGCATCTTCAGAATGAACCATAGTGCTAGGCAACTGACAAGAACAAGGCAAAAGCTAAGGGCTCCAATTCCCGCCCATTCTTTTAGGTGGTTCATTGCAGATCGGATCCAGGAGGCCAGGCCCTCAGCAACAGACAGGTCAACATGGGTGGAATTCACATGCACCATGGCTAGCCGCAGTTTCTGCATCAAGCCATCGAAATCTTCTATCCAATTTCCTGTAAAATACTGAGACAAATTTCTAGACAAATAAGCTGCTTGACTTGCATTTTCATATCTTACAGATTGAATATGCCCTAAAGCCAATTGCTCATTTACTAATTCTGTGGATGTCTGTAGCTTTTCTGAGGAGAAGGACCACTGAGGAACCCAAACTGTATCCTCAACTTTCCATGTTATGGGTAATGCTTCCTCAGCAGCCCCTGGGAAAAACCCAGCCCTGTTCTTCCTTTTTTCGAGTTGGGTAGTATAGGAGATTTTCTGCCCTGTAGGTACTTTCCCAAACCATGTTCAGGGTGGTGCCCCATGCGTTTCATAAGCTTTGGGGCAGCTTTTCCATAATCTGCTTCATTAGTCAATATAAAACCTATGTCTTTTAACAGATCTCTTCCCCACAATGACACAGGAATTTCTAAAACATAGGGTTGCATAATGCCAGAATGACCTTCTCGATCCTTCCATGTTAAAGATCTGGCACTTATATCAGGAGATTTGCTATATCCTAGCCCTTGTAATAATTGTTCTGACTTTTGAATAGGCCAACCTTTAGGCCAATCTTTTATGGCTATAATACTTTTGTCTGCTCCTGTATCTAAGAGGCCAAGAATACTTTTTCCTTCTATCTGTAACTCAATAAGGGGTCTCTGTTCTAAATCTATGGCATAGCCTATATAAGGACTGCCTAAGGATCCAAACCCTCGATCTTGCCTCTCTTTATCAGCTGAGGGAAACAAAGAATGGCAGCTTGGTAGCACAAGTAATTGTGCAATTCTATCCCCTGGGGAGATCGCAGCTATTCCCCTGGGAGAAGATACCATGATTTTTACAATGCCAGTATAGTCAGAATCAATTACTTCAGGGTGAACAATGACCCCCTGCATAGTGGTAGAGCGTCTACCAATCAAGAGTCCCACTGTTCCTTCAGTCAAGGGTCCTTTGAAATCTGAGTCTACCAACTGGGGTCCCATTTGGGGTGTTAGTACAAGTCTGGTGGTGGCACAGAGGTCAAGCCCTGCACCTCCCCTTGTTGCCCTTCTTGCTGATTCCATGCCATTGGCCTTCTCAGGGATGGCCAGGATCTCTCCTCCTCCATTGCCCCATATATTTGAGGGCCCTAAGGATGGGGGCCCCGTGCCCCATTTTTTGGCTTAGTGCCACCAAACCCGGGAGCAAGCAGTTGCCCATTTATGTCCTTGACTGATCTACATTCATTGGCCCAATGGTTCCCTTTTTTGCAATGAGGGCAGAGCCCTGGGGAGGGTTTAGAAACTCTCCCACTCCCTCCTTTTTGGGGGCAGTTCTTCTTTAGGTGGCCGGGCTGACCACACCTAAAGCAATTCCCAGAATTGGTTCCTTGCTTCCCCATAAGTTGCATGACTGCAGATGCTAAACCAGAATTAGATAGCTGTCCACCTATCTCCCTGCATATATCATCCAGACCTCCAATCCCTTACTTTTATAGGGATTGATAGCCTGTCGGCACTCCTTGGTGCACTGTTCAAAAATTAGCTGTTTGATTAATGGCATGGCTGCATCGGGATCCCCAAAAATTCTACCAGCGCCCTCTACCATTCTGGCCACAAAGTCAACAAAAGGCTCAGCCGACCCCTGGGTTATCTTTATTAGGTTCCCTTGTACTTCTCCCCTATTAGGAAGGGTCTTCCACGCCCTGGTGCCTAATTGATTAATCTGCTCATATACCTGCATTGGGTAATTAATCTGTTGGTTGGCAAACCTACCCTGTCCTAGTAGCATGTCTTGATTCCAGGCCTGTTGGCCTGCAGCTGCATTAGCAGCGGCCTACTCTGCTGAGAACTCTATGAAAAATGCTTTCCAATCAAGGTATTGGCCAGGAGTTAAGCAGGCCTTGGCTAGGCTCATCCAATCACTTGGGGTCATGCAAAATCGATGAAGAGATTTTAATTGTGCTATGACAAAAGCTGCACTAGTGCCATAAACATGGACCCCCTCTGCGAGCCATTGAATTATTTTAAATTCCAAGGGCTCATGTATTGTATTTCCCCCTCCATCCTGAAATACTGGGAAGCACTGCTGTGCCCTAGCTTCTCTCCAGGCCTCTGGACAGAAACTCCATCCGCTAGACATAGCTAATTCCGGGACATAGGGTGGTGGCCGCGGCAAATTTGGCAGCCCTGGGGCAGAAGGTTCCACATTAAGTTCTGCCTTCTCCAGCCTTCTTACTAATTTTTCTCGCTCTTCCTCAATACCAGTATCCTCCCCCTCCTCATCTGTTTCTTCTGATTCCTCTGACTTTGCGGATCTCTCCTCTTTTAATTGCTCTAACGCTTTGTATACTTTTTAAAGTTCCTTCTGACATCTTCCTTCTTTATCCTGGATGCAGGTATGCACCAACTTCCACAAAGGGCGGACACCACCTTTTAACTCTCCTTGCTCCCATACAAGATCAAGATCCCTCCCAAGCTTATCCCAGCTTCTAAGTGTCAAGTGACCTGAAACAGCAAACCATGGGGCCACTTTATCAATATCTTGTAAAAATTTTTCTAATGTAGAGGACTTTATCCCCAGCCCTTTGGCTTTTAAAAGCTCTTTCAGGGCAAAAAAAAATGGGTGACTTTGTGAAGTTCCCATCTTATAAGAATCTTGTCTGAAAACCCGGAACTTTATTGGCTATTTTCACTTTAGTGCTTTATTGTCTCTTCCAAGAGCCTGACTTGTTTCACTAACGGGGAACCTACTTTCACTTTCAACTGTAAGTTTCAACTCTCACTTTCAACTGTCAGTTTCAACACTCACTGTCAACTCTTGCTGTCAACTCTCGCTTTCAACTGTCAGTTTCAACACTCACTGTCAACTCTCGCTTTCAACTGTCAGTTTCAACTGTCAACTCATCCCAATACTGAGAACCTAACTTGTCCCACTTACCTGGAAACTTACCCAGTCGACTGTCCTGAAGCCGCAAGAAGTTCTGAACACATCTTGAGAGGTTTCAGTGGATCCCAGGTTTCTTCCCACTGTGTCGCTACCCACGTCTAACCTGCAGAATAAGGCAACGGCAGCCATGTTCTTCAAGTGGTTTATTCAGCTATCCCTGTACAGTGCGCTTCCTCTCTCTTTCTCTTCTCTTCTCCTCTTCCCCAGCTCCCGCAGCCCCTTATATGCATTGCCTTGATCCTATCAGCAGCTGCCACAAAGTCACTAATTGGCCACTCTCAATCACGCGAGGTGGGGTGATAGGGTAAAAACACCTCTCAGCGCATACAACTCCATATATGGAGTTGTCTTTTTTTCTCAAGCAATGCCTATGCCAAGTGCCACTTTGTAATGGTGAGAGTGGAACCACTTCCCACACCACTGTCCACCATAGTGTATTTCTCTCTACTGTCCACCATAGTGACGTACTTTATACAGTCTGCCAAAGGGACATTTTCCTTTGCACCAGAGAAACTTCCTCACCACTGTCCTCACAGAAATGTCCTCACCACTGTCCACCGTTGTGACGTCCTTTCCACATTCTACCATGAGGAGGTCCTCTCCACTATCCACAACAGAAACACATTTTCCACTATTCACCAAAGGGACATCCTTCCCAATATCCATGACAGCGAGGTCCTCACCACTGTCGACAACAAGGACGTCCTTTCCATTGGCCATCAAAGAAACATCCTCATCACTGTCTATCACAGGGATATCTTTACCACTGTCTACCACAGAGAGGTCCTCCCTGCTATCCACCACAGTGATATCCTTCACACTGTACAACACAGTAACATCCTCTCAGTTGTCAAAAACAGAAATGTCCTCCCCACTGTCCACTACAGGGCCGTCCTACTTACTGTCCACCACAGAAAGAACCTCCCCACTGTCTACAACAGTGATGTCCTTCTCATTGTCCACCACATGGAAATGCATTTGCTGTTTACAAAAAGAACTTCCTTCCCACTGTTTAACACAGGGATGTCTTTATAACTGTCCACCACACAAATATGTTCCCAACTGTCCACTACAGAAACATCCGTCCCAATGTATACAACAGGAACGTACTCCCCACTTTACTCTACAAGGACGACCACCTTACTGTCCACAACAGAAAGTTCCAAACCACTGCCCAAAAAAAGGAACATCCTCCCAACTGTCCACCACAAGGAGTTCCTCCCCCACAGTCCACCACAGCGATGTCCTTCCCACTGTCCACAACACAGAAATCTTCCCAACTGTCAACAACATGGACGTCCTTCACACTGTCCACAACGGCACGTCCTACCACACAGTCCACCAGAGTGTCATCCTCCCCACTGTCCACCACAAGGACATCCTCCTGTGCACAAGAGGGATGTCCTCAACACTGTACACCACAGTGAAATACTTTGAATTGTCCACAACAGGGGCATAATTACCACTGTCCACCAAAGGGATGTCCTTCCTACTGTTCACCAGAGGAACATCTCCCCCAATGTGCACAAAAGTGACATCCTTTTACTGTTCACAAAAGGGATGCCCATCCCATTGTCCACCACAAAGAGGTCCTCCCTGCTCTCCACCACAGTGACAGTCTCCCACTGTCCACCATAGAACATCCTTTTCACTGTCCAACACAGGTACATCCTCTCCACTGTCCACCAGAGAAAATTCCTTCCCATTGTACACCAGAGAGGTCCTTTCTGCTGTCCACCAGAGGGACATTCTTCCCACTGTGCACCACAGAGATGTCCTCCACACTGTCCAGCACAGAGACATCCTACCCATGTCCACCACAGGGACGTCCTCCCCACTGTAAACTACAGGGGCATTCTACACACTGTCCACCATAGGGTCACACTCCCTTTGTCCACAACAGGGACATCCTTCCAATGTCCACAAAAAGGACATTATTCCCAAACTTTATCACAGGGATGTCCTCCTCATTGTACACTACAGGGATGTTCTACACACTTTTCACCAGAGGGAGGTCCACACAACTGTCCACCACAGAGATTTCCTCCCCACAGTCCATCAGAGAGAGTTCCTCCCCACTGTCCACCACAGGGATGTCCTTCTGTATACCACAAGGACATCCATAAAACTGTCCACCATAGGGTCATCTTCATCAATGTCCAGCTAGTGATGTCCTTCCCACTCCACCACAGGGACATCTTCCTGTACCCAACAGTGACATCCTGACCAATGTGCACCACAGGGACATCCTTTCCACTGTTCACCACAGGGACATCCTCCCCAATGTTCACTACAGAGTGGATGTCCCCACAGTCCACCACATGGACGTCTTTCTCACTGTCCACCAAAGAAACATCCTCCTCACTTTGCACCATAGGGACATTCTCCTATGCACAACAATGATATCCTCACAACTGTGCACCACAGGAATATCCTTTCCACTATCCACAACAGAGATGTCCTCCACACTGTAGACCAGAGAAATGTCATCCCTGCTGTCCAACACAGGGACATTCTTTCCACTTTCCACCACAGAAACGTCCTCCCCACTGTCCAACAAAGGGATGTCTTCCCCACATTGCGCCACAGAGACGTCTGTCCCACTGTCTACAACAGAAATGTCCTCCCCATGGTCCACCACAGGGGGGTCCTCCCAACTGTCAACCACAGTGAAGTCCTTTCCATGGTCCACCAAACAGATATACTTCCCACTGTCCACCACAGGGACATCCTCCTGTGTATTACAAGGACATCCTTACCACCCTTCACGACATGTTTTTCCTCAAAAATATGCACTACAAGGAAGTCCTCAGCTCCATCCACCACATGAATATCCTCTACACTGTAAACCACAGGGACATCCTACCCACTGTCCACCACAGGGAGGTTCTCCCCTCTGTCCAACACAGGGACATCCTTCTGCCTGTCCACCACAGTGATGTCCTCCCTACTGTCAACCACAAGGACGTCATTTTAAGGGTCCACCACAGGGAAGTCTACTTCACTGTCCACCATAGGGATGTCCTTCCCACTGTACACCACAGGGACATCCTCATGTGCACAGCAGGGATGTTCGTACAACTGTCCACCACAGAGACGTCTTCTGCACTCCCCACTACATGGACATCCTTCTCACTGTTCACCAAAGAGATATTCTCTTGTACAACACAGGAGTGTTGTCCATACTGTCCACAAGGCCATCATCCACACTGTCCACCACAGTGAAATCCTCTCAAAACTCAATCACAGGGACATCCTCCCAAATGTCCACAACACGGATGTCCTCCCAACTATAAAACACAGCGAAGTCCTTCCCACTGTAAACAACAGGGACATCCTCAACACTATGCACCACAGGGACATCCTCCTGTGCACAATAGGGATGTCCTAACAACTGTCCACCTCAGAGATGTCCTCCACACACTCCACCATATGGACATCCTTCCAATTATGCACCACAGTAACATCCTCCCCACTGTCCACCACCGGGATGTCCTCCCTACTGTCTACAAAAGTTATGTCCTTCCCAGTATTCACACCAGGAAAGTCCTCCCCACTGTCCACCTAGAGGACATCCTTTCCACTGTCCAACTCAGTGATATCCTCTCCTCAGATCATAATAGGTATGTCCTTCCCACTGTCCACCTCAAGGAGGTCTTTCCCACTGTCCACCAAAGGCACACCCTTTCCACTGTCCACCATAAAGAGGTCTTTCCCAATGTTCACAACAGGAATGTCCTTCTGACTGTCCACAACATATATGTCCTTCTCTCTGTCCACCACAGGGACCTACTTCCCACTGTTCACTACAGGGAAGTCCCCTCTACTGTCCACCACAGGGATGTCTTTCCACTGTTCATCACAGAGATGTCCTCCGCACTTTCCACAACAGGCATGTCTATTTCACTCTCCAACACAGGGAGATATTTTGAATTGTCCACCACAGGTATATGCTTCCCACTGTCCACCGAACTGAGGTCCTCCCTGCTGTCCACCAAAGGGGCATCCTTACCACTGTCCACCACAGGGTCGTCCTCACCACTGTCCACCACAGGGATGTCCTTCCCACTGTTCACCAGAGGGAAATCTTCCTCAATATGCACAAAAGTGACAACCTTTTACTGTCCACAACAGGGATGTCAATCCCACTGTCCACCACAGAGAGGTCCTCCCTGCTCTCAATCACAGGGACAATCTTCCCACTGTCCACCATAGAACATCCTTTCCACTGAACACCATAGCGACGTCCTTCCAGTTGTACACCACAGAGAAGTCCTTTCCACTGTCCACCACAGGGAGGACATTCTTTTGAATGTCCACCACAGAGATGTCCTCACCACTCTCAACCACAAGGATGTCCTTTCCACATAACAAACAAATGTCCTTCCCACTGTCCACCACAGAGAGGTCCTTCTTGCTCTCCACCACAGGGACAGTCTTCCCACTGTCCACTATAGAACGTCCTTTCCACTGTCCACCACAGTTACATCTTCTCCACTGTCCACCAGAGGGACATCCTTCCCATTCTACACCACAAAAAGGTCCTTTCCACTGTCCACCACAGAAACATTATTCCCAATGTCCACAAAAGTGGTGTCCTCCCCACGGTCCACCACAGGGAGGTTCTCCCCACTGTCCACCATAGGGACGTACTCCCCTTGTCCACAATATAAACATCCTTCCAATGTCCACAAAAAGGACATTATTCCTACAGTTTATCACAGGGATGTCTTCCACACTGTCCACTACAGGGATTTCTACACACTTTTCACCACAGGGAGGTCCACACAACTGTCCACCACAGGGATTTCCTCCCCATTGTCCATCAAAGAGAGGTCCTCCCCACTGTCCACCACAGGGACATCCTTCTGTGTACCACAAGGACATCCATAAAACTGTCTACCACAGGGTTATCTTTATCAATGTGCAGCACAGTAAAGTCCTTCCCAATCTTCACCACAGGGACATCCTCCTGGGCACAACATCGACATCCTGACCAATGAGCACCACAGGGATATCCTTTCCACTGTCCACCACAGGGACCTTCTCCCTAATGTTCACTACAGAGTGGACCCCCACAGTCCACCACATGGACGTCTTTCCCACTGTCCACTAAAAAGACATCCTCCTCACTTTGCACCACAGGGACATCCTCCTATGCACAAAAGGGACATCCTCACAACTGTGCACCACAGGAATATTCTTTCCACTGTCCACAACAGAGATGTCCTTCACACTGTAGACTACAGAGATGTCCTACCTGCTCTCCACTACAGGGACATTCTTCCCACTTTCCACCACAGAAACTTCCTCCCGACTGTTCACCAAAGTGATGTCCTCCCCACATTCCATCACAGAGAAGTCCATCCCACTGTTTACAACAGAAATGTCCTCCCCACTGTCCACCACAGGGAGGTCCTCCCTCCTGTCCACCACATGGACCTTCTTACCACTGTTCACCACAGAGAGGCCTTCTCTACTATCCACCACAGGGATGTCCTTACCACTGTCCACCTAAGTAACAACCTCCCCTCTCTCAACCACAGGGACACCCTTTGAACTGTCCATCTCAGGGAGTACCTCCCCTATTTCCACCAGAGGGATATCCTTCCCACTGTTCCCCACAAGGATGTCTTTCCCAATGTCCACAAGAGGGACGTCCTTCCAACAGTCCAAAACATGTATGTCTTTCCAATGTCCACCACAGGAGGGACCTCCTTCTCACTGTTCACCACAGGGAAGTCCTCTCTACTGTCCACCACAGGTATGTCCTTTCCACTGTCCACCACAGGGATGTCCTCCTCCCTGTCTACAACAGGCATGTCCTTTCCATGATCCACCATAGGGACCTCCTTCCCACTGTCCACCACAGGAATGTCCTCTCTACTGTCCACCACAGGGATGTCTTATCCACTGTCCACCAAAGGGACATCCTCTGCACTGTCCACAACAGGCATGTCCTTCCCACTTTCCAACACAGAAAGGTACAACCTGCTGTCCACATCAGGAACATGCTTCCCAATGTCTACTAAATGATGTCCTCTCCTTTGTCCACCATAGAGACATCCTTCCCACTGTCCACCACATGGAGTTTTTTCCCCACTGTCCATGAGAGGAACATGATTACCTCTGTCCACCACACGGAGGTCCTTCCCACTGTCTACAACATGGGCGTCCTTCCCACAATTCACAATATAAATGTCTTCCCCACTTTCCAACACCTGAAACTTCTTCCCACTGTTCAACACAGAAAGGTCATTTCTACTGTCCAGCACAGGGATGTCCTTAAAACTGTCCAAACCAGTGACATCCTCCCCACTGTCCACCACAGTGATGTCCTTCCCACACTCCACCTAAGTGACATCCTCCCCTCTGTCCACAAGAGGGACATTCTTCCCACAGTTCACCACAAGGAAGTCTTTCCCAGTGTCTGCAACAGTGATGTTCTTCCCACAGTACACAACATAAATGTCCTTCACACTGTCCATCACAGGGACTTCCTTCCCACTGTCCACCACAGGGAGCTCCTCTCTACTGTTTACCAAAGTGATATCCTTTCCTCTGTCAACCACAGAAATGTCCTCCCCACTGTCCACAAGAGGGATGATCTTTCCACTGTCCACCACATGGACGCCATCCCCAGTTTCCTCCACAGGAACTTACTACCCACTGACCACCACAAAAACTTCCTAACCAATGTCTAACACAGGGAGGTCCTCACCACTGTCCACCACAGGTAGGTCCTCTCCACTGTCCACAACAGGGACATCATTTCAACTGTACACCACAGAAATATTCTCCCCACTGTCCACAAAAGAGATGTCCTTCCCACGGTCCACCACAGGGTCATCCTCCTCACTGTCCACCAAAGGGACATCCTAATTCACAGTCCAAAAGAGTGTGGTACTCCCCACTGTCCAACACAAGGACATCCTCCTGTGCAAAACATGGATGTCTTCACCAATGTCCACCACAGTGACATACTTTGCATTGTCCACCACAGGGACGTCATTACCACTGTCCACCAAAGTGAGTATCCTTACCACTGTCCACCACAGGGTCGTCCTCACCTCTGACTACCACAAGGATGTCCTTCCCACTGTTCATCAGAGGGACATATTCCCCAGTGTGCACAATATGGACATTCTTTTACTGTCCACAATAGGGATGTCCTTTACAATGTCCACCACAGAGAGGTCCTCCCTGCTCTCCACCACAGGGACAGTCTTCCCACTGTCCACCATAGAATGTCCTTTCCACAGTCTACCACAGGTACATCCTCTCCACTGTCCACCAGAGGGACATCCCTTTCATTGTACACAACAGAGAAGTCCTTTCCCCTGTCCACCAGATGGACATTTTTTCCACTGTCCACCACAGACATGTCCTCCTAACTGTCCACCACAAGGATATCCTCCCCACTTTAAACAGGGATGTCCTTCCCACTGTGCACAATGACCTCATTTCCACTGTTCACCACAAGGACATCCTCCTGTGAAGAACAGGTGTGCACCTGTTCTTCGCATGTGCACCTCAGGGACATTTTTTCCACTGTCCACCATAGGGATATCCTCCCCAATGTTCACTACAGAATGGATCCCTGCACAGTCCACCACATGGACGCCTTTCCCACTGTCTACCAAAGAAACATCCTCCTCACTTTGCACCAGAGGGACATCCTCCTATGCAAAGCAGGGACGTCCTCAATACTATGCACCACAGGAATATTCTTTCCACTGTCCACAACAGTGATGTCCTTCCCACTTTAGACCACAGAGATGTCCTCCCTGCAGTCCACCACAGGGACATTCTTTCCACTTTCCACCACAGAAACATCCTCCCCACTGTCCACCAAAGGGATGTCCTCCCCACATTCCACAACAAAGACGTCCATCCCACTATCCAAAACAAAAATGTCCTCCTCACTGTCCACCACAGGGAGGTCTTATCAACTGAAAACTACAGGGACTTCCTTTCCACGGTCCAACAAACAGATATCCTTCCCACGGTCCACCACAGAGACATCCTCCTGTGTACTACAAGGATATCATTACTACTGTCCACCACATGGTTGTCCTCAACAATATGCACTACAGGGAAGACATCACTGTCATCCACCATGCGAATATCTTCCGCACTGTAAACCACAGGGACATCCTATGCACTGTACACCACAGGGAGGTCCTCCACTCTGTCCAACACAGGAACAACTTTCCACCTGTCCACCAAAGTGATGTACTCCCCACTGTCCTCCAAAGAGACGTCCTTCCCAATGTCAACCACAAGAACATCATTTCAATGGTCCACAACAGGGAAGTCCTCTTCATTGTCCACCACAGTGATTTCCTTCCCACTGTACACCACAGGGATATCCTCCTGTGCACAACAGGGATGCCCTTACCACTGTTTACCCCAGAGATGTCTTCTGCACTCCCTACTACAAGGACATCCTTCTCACTGTCCACCAAAGAGACATTCCCTTGTGCACCACAGGATCATTGTCCTTACTGTCCACAAGGCCGTCATCCACACAGTCATCCACAAAGAAGTCATCTCAACTCTCCAACACAGGCACACCTTCCCAACTGTCCACAATACGGATGTCCTCAAAACTATCAAACACAGCGAAGTCCTTCCCACTGTAAGCAATATGGACATCCTCCCCACTGTGCATCACAGGGACATTCTCCTGTGCACAACAGGGATGTCATAACCACTGTCTACCACAGATATGTTTTCCACACTCTACACTATTTGGACTTCCTTGCCACTATGCACCACAGGGACATTCTCCAGTGCACCACAGTAACATCCTACCCACGGTCTATAATAAGGATGTCCTTCCCACTATTCACACCAGAATGTTCCTCCTCACTGTCCACCAAGAAGAAGTCCTTCCAACTGTCCACCTAAGTGAGATGCTCTCCTGAGATCATAACAGGGATGCACTTCTTACTGTCCACCACATGTAGGTCCTCCCCTCTGTCCACCAGAGGCACACAGTTCTCACTGTCCACCACAAAGAGGTTTTTCCCAATGTCCACAACAGTGATGTCCTTCCCACTGTCCACAACATATATGTCCTTCCCAGTGTCCACCACAGTGAAGTCCTCTCTACTGTACACCACAGGGATGTCCTTTTCACTGTCAACCACATTGACGTCCTCCGAACTGTCCATAAAATCATGTACATCCCACAGTCCACCACAGAAACGTCTTCTCCACTGTACACCACAGAAACATCCTATCCACTATCCACCACAGGGAGGTCCTCCCAACTGTCCACCACAGTGAGGTCCTTTCCACTGTTCATCAAAGAAATGTCCTTCCCACTGTCCACCACAGGGACATCCTCCTGTGTACCACAATGACATCCTTACCATTGTCCACAACATGGTCGTCCTCAATATTGTCCATGACAGAGACATACTCACCACTGTCCACAAAATGAATATCCTCCACACTCTAAACCACACAATGTAAACTTCACAGTGTCAACCATAGGTATGTCTTACCCACTGTCCACAATAGAAACATCCTTCTGCCTGTCTACCACAGTGATGTCCTCCCCACTGTACACCTCAGGGACATCCTCCTGTGCACAACAGAAATGTTCTCACCACTGTACACTCCAGAGATGTCCTCTGCACTTCCCATTACAAGTACATACTTCTCACTGTCCACCAAAGAGACATTCTTTTGTGCACCACAGGAACATTGTCCTTACAGTCTACAATGCCGTCATCTGCACTGTCCACCACAGTGAAATCCTCTCAACTCTCCACCACAGTGACATCCTCACAACTGTCCACAACAGGGATGTCCTCCAAACTATCAAACACAGTGAAGTCCTTTCCACTGTAAACAACAGGGACATCCTCCCCACTGGGCACAACAGGGATGTCCTAACCACTGTCCACCACAGAGATGTCCTCCGCACTCTCCACCATATGGACATCCTTCTGACTATGCACCACAAGGACATTCTCCAGTGCACCACAGTAACATCCTCCACAGTGAATTCCTCCCCACTGTCCAGAACAGGGATGTCCTCCCCACAACAGGGATGTACTTCCCACAATTCAAAACAGAAAGGTCCTCCCTCTATCCACCACAGGGATGACTTTCCCTCTGTCCACCTCAGTGATATCCTCCTTTCAGACCATAAGAGGTATGTCCTTCCCACTTTCCACTACATGGATGTCCTCATCACTGTCCACAAGAGGGTCATCCTTACCACTGACCACCAAAATGTCCTTCCCAATGTCCACAAATGGGACGTCCTTCCCACAGTCCACAACATATATTTCCTTCCAAAGTCCACCACAGAAACTCATTCTCACTGTCCACCACAGGCAAGTCCTCACTACTGTCCACTGCAGGGATTTCCTTACCAGTGTCTACTACAGGGATGTCCACCGCACTGTCCGCAACAGGCATGTCCTTCCCACTGTCCATCACAGAAACGTACACCCTGCTGTCCATAACAGGAATGTACTTCCTAATGTCCCCCTCAATGAAGTCCTCTCCTCTGTCCACCACAGGGATGTCCTCCCCACTGTCCACCAGAGGGACATGCTTGCCACTGTAGAACACACGGAAGTCCTTCCCAATGTACACAACATGTACATCCTTCCCACAATCCACAACATAAATGTCCTTCCCACTCTCCTCCACAGGGACCTTTTTCCCACTGTTCACCACAGAGAGGTCTTCTCTACTATCCACCACAGGGATGTCCTTACCACTGTTCAACTAAGTGATGACCTGCAATCTCTCCACCACAGGGACATCCTTCCCACTGTTCACCATAGTGATTTCCTCCCCAATGTCCACCAGAGGGACATCCTTCCCACTGTTCACCACAAGGATGTATTTCCCAATGTCCACAACAGGGAGGTCCTTCCCACACTCCACAACATATATGTCTTTCCAATGTCCACCACAGGGACCTCCTACTCACTATCCACCACAGGGAAGTCCTTTCTACTGTCCTTAACAGGTATGTCCTTTCCACTGTCCGTCACAGGGACATCCTCCTCAATATTCACTACAGAGTGGACCTCCTCACAGCCCACCACATGGACATCTTTCCCATTATCCTCCAAAGAAACATCCTCTTCACTTTGCACCACAGTGACATCCTCCTATGCACAACAGGGACGTCCTCACAACTGTGCACCACAGGAATATTCTTTCCACTGTCAACAACAGAGATGTACTTCCCTCTGTAGACCACAGAGATGTCCTCCTGCTGTCCACCACAGGGACATTTTTCCCACTTTCCACCAAAGGATCATCCTCCCCACTGACAACCAAAGTGAAGTCCTGCCCACATTCTGCCACAGAGACATCCATCCCACTGTCCAAAACAGAAATGTCACTGTCCACAACATTGTTGTAATCAACAATATGCACTACAGGGAAGTCCTCACCGCAGTCCACCACACGAATATCCTCCACACTGTAAACCACAGGGACATTCTACCCATTGTCCACCACTGGGAGGTCCTCCCCTCTGTCCACAACAGGGACATCCTTCTGCCTGTCCACCACAGTGATGTCCTCTCCACTGTCCACCAGAGGCCCACCCTTCCCACTGTCTACCACAAAGAGGTCTTTCCCAATGTCCAGAACAGGGATGTCCTTCCCACTGTCCACAACATATATGTCCTTCCCACTGTCCACCACAGGGACCTCCTTCCCACTGTCCACCGAAGGGAAGTCCTCTCTACTATCCACCACAGAGATTTTTTTCCACTGTTCACTACATTGACATCCTCCGCACTGTCCACAAAAAAATGTACATCCCTCTGTACACACAAAAAAAGTCCTCTCCACTGTCCACCACAGTGACTTCCTCCCAATTGTCCACAACAGGGATGTCCTCCAAACTATCAAACACAGTGAAATCCTTCCAACTGTAAACAACAGGGACATCCTCCCCACTGGGCACAACAAGGATGTCTTAACCACTGTCCACCAGAGATGTCCTCCACAATGTCCACCATATGGGCATCCTTCTGACTATTCATCACAAGGACATTCTCCAGTGCACCACAGTAACATCCTCCCCACTGTCCACCACAGTGAAATCCTCCCCAATGTCCACCTCAGGAATGTTCTCTCCACTGTCTACAACAGGGATGTCCATCCCACAATTCAAAACAGAAAGGTCCTCCATGCCACGACAGGGACATCCTTCCCTCTGTCCAACTCAGTGATATTCTCCCCTAAGACCTTAACAGGCATGTCCTTCTCACTTTCCACCACAGGAACAGCCTCCCCACTGTCCACAAGAGAGTCATCCTTTCCACTGTCCACCAAAAGGTCTTTCCCAATGTCCTCAAAGGGATGTCCTTCCCACAATCCACACCATATATGTCCTTCCAATGTCCACCACAGGGAACTCCTTTTCACTGTCCAACACAGGGAAGTCCTCTCTACTGGCCACCACATGGATTTCATTTCCACTGTTAACCACAGAGATGTCCACTGCACTGTCCAAAACAGGCATATACATCCCAGTGTCCACCACAGAAACATCCTCTCCACTGTCCACCAGAGGGTTGTCCTCCCAACTGTCCACCACAGGGACGTCCTTTCCACTGTTCACCAAAGAGATGTCCTTCCCACTGTCCACCACAGGGACATTCTCATGTGTACTACAAGGACATCTGTACCACTGTCCACAACATGGTTGTCCTCAACACTTTCCACAACATGAATATTCTCCACACTGTAAACCACAGGGACATCCTACACATTGTCCACCACAGGGAGGTCCTTCCCAATGTCCACAACAGGAATATCCTTCTGACTGTCCACCACAGTGACGTCCTCCCCATTGTACACCTCAGGGACATCCTCCTGTGCACAACAGGGATGTTCTTACCACTGTACACCCCAGAGATGTCCTCTGCACTCCCCACTACAAGGACATCCTTCTCACTGTCCACCAAAGAGATATTCTCTTGTGCACTACAGGAAAGTTGTTCTTACTGTCTACAAGGTGGTCATCTGCACTGTCTACCACAGTGAAATCCTCTCACATCTCCACCACAGTGACATCCTCACAACTGTCCACAACAGGGATGTCCTCCAAACTATCAAACACAGTGAAGTCCTTCCCACTGTAAACAACAGGTACATGCTCCCCACTGGGCACAACAGGGATGTCCTAACCACTGTCCACCACAGAGATGTCCTCCGCACTCTCCACCATATGGACATCCTGCTGACTATGCACCACAATGATCTTTTCCAGTGCACCACAGTAACATCCTCCCCACATTACACCATAGTGAAATCCTCCCCACTGTCCACCACAGGGATGTCCTCCCCACTGTCTACAACAGGGATGTCCTTCCCACAATTCAAAACAGATAGGTCCTTCCTGCTGTCCACCACAGGTACGTACTTCCCACTTTTCGCCTCAGTGATATCCTCCCCTCAGACCATAACAGGGACATCCTCCTATGCAAAATAGGGATGTCCTTATAACTGTGCACTACAGGAATATTTTTCCACTGTCCACAACAGAGATATCTTTCCCATTGTAGACCACAGAGATGTCCTCCCTGCTGTCCACCACAGGGACTTTCTTCCCACTTTCCACCAGAGAAACGTCCTACCCACTATCCACCAAAGGGATGTCCTCCCCACATTCCGCCACAGAGACGCCCATCCCACTCTCCACAACAGAAATGTCCTCCCCACTGTCCACCACAGAAACGTCATTCCCACGGTCCACAAAACAGATGTCCTTCCCACTGTCCACCACAGGGACATACTCCTGTGTACTACAATGACATCCTTACCACTGTCCACAACATGGTTTTCCTCAACAATATGCACTACAGGGAAGTCCTCACCGCAGTCCACCACACAAATATCCTTCGCAAGGTAAACCACAGAGACATCCTACCCACTGTCCACCACTGGGATGTCATCCCCACTGTCAACCAGAGGCACACCCTTCCCACTGTCCTCCACAAAGTGATCTTTCCCAATGTCCAAAACAGGGACATCCTTCCCACTGTCCACAACATATATGTCCTTCTCACTGTCCACCACAGGGACCTGCTTCCCACTGTCCACCACAGGGGAGTCCTCTCTTCTGTCCACCACAGGGATGTTTTTTCTACTGTCCAGCACATTGACATCCTCCACACTGTCCACAACAAACATGTACATCCCACTGTCCACCACAGAAATGTCCTCTCCACTGTTCACCACATTGACATCCTCCCAACTGTCCACAACAGGCATGTCCTTTCCACTGTCCACCACAGAAAGGTACACCCTGCTGTCCACAACAGGAATGCACTTCCCAATGTCCACTAAATGATGTCCTCTCCTATGTCCACCACAGAGACGTCCTTCCCACTGTCCATGACATGGAGGTCCTTCCCAATGTCCACATCATGGATGTCCTTCCCACAATCCACAACATAAATATCCTCCCCAATGTCCAACACATGGACCTTCTTCCCACTGTTCACCACAGAAGTGTCCTCTCTACTGTCCACCACAGGGATGTCCTTACCACTGTCTAAACCAGTGGTATCTTCCCCACTGACCACAACATGGATGTCCTTCCCACTGTCCACCACAGAAAGGTCCTCCTCACAGTCCACCACAGGAATGCCCTTCCACTGTCCACCTAAGTGACATCCTCCATTCTGTCCACAAGAGCGACATTCTTCCCACAGTTCACCACAAGTAGGTCTTTCCCAATGTCCACAACAGAGATATTCTTTTCACGGTCCACAACCTAAATGTCCTTCCCACTCTCCACCACAGGGACCTCCTTCCCACTCTCCACCACAGGGAGGTGCTATTTACTGTCCATCAAAGTGATGTCCTTTCCACTGTCCACCAGAGGGATGTCTTTCCACTGTCCAAAACAAGGATGCTCTTTCCCCTGTCCACCACAGGGACGTCCTCCCCAGTGTCCACCACAGGAACGTACTACCCACTGTCAACTACATGGACGTCCTACCCACTGTCTAACACAGGGACATCCTCCCCAATCTCCACCAAAGTTAGGTCCTCTCCATGGTCCACCTAATTGACATCCTCCATTATGTCCACAAGAGGGACATTCTTCCCACAGTTCACCACAAGGAGGTCTTTACCAATGTCCACAACAGAGATGTTCTTCCCACAGTCCACAACATTAATGTCCTTCCCACTGTCCACCACAGGGACCTCCTTCTCACTGTCCACCAAGGGAGGTCCTCTCTACTGTCCATCAAAGTGATGTTCTTCCCACTGTCCACCACGGGGACATCCTCCTGTGTACTACAAAGACATTCTTACCACTGTCCACAACATGGTTGTCCTCAAAAATATGCATTACATGGAGTTCCTCACCACCGTCCACCACAGGAATATCCTCCGCACTGAAAACCACAGGGACATCCTACCCACTGTCCACCACAGGGACATTCTTCTGCCTGTCCACCACAATGATGTCCTGACCACTGTCCTCCAAAGGGTCGTCCTTTCCATTGTTGACCACAAGGATGTCATTTCAAAGGTCCACAACAGGGAAGTCCTCTTCACTGTCCACCACAGGGATGTCTTTCCCACTGTACACCACAGGGACATTCTCCTGTGCACAACTGGGATGTTCTTGCCACCGTTCAACCCAGAGATGTCTTCTACACTCCCCAATACAAGGACATCCTTCTCACTGTCCACCAAAGAGACATTCCCTTGTGCACCACAGAAGCATTGTCCTTACTGTCCACAAGGCCACCATCCACACTGTCCACCACTGTGAAATTCTCTCAACTCTCCAACACAGGGGCACCCTCCCAACTCTCTACAACACGGATGTCCTCCCAACTATGAAACACAGCGAAGTCCTTCCCACTGTAAACAGCAGGGACATCCTGTGCACTGTGCACCAGAGGGACATACTTGCCACTGTAGAACACACAGAGGTCCTTTCAAATGTCCACAACATGGACGTCCGTCCCATAATCCACAACATAAATGTCCTTTCCACTCTCCACCACAGCGACCTTCTTCTCACTGTTCACCACAGAGAGGACCTATCTACTATCCACCACAGGGATGTCCTTACCACTGTCCACCTAAATGACGACCTCCCGTCTCTCCACCACAGGGACATCCTTCCCACTGTCCACCACTGGGAGTTCCTCCCCAATGTCCACCACAGGGACATCCTCCCCAATGTTCACTACAGAGTGGACCTCCCCACAGTCCACCACATGGATGTCTTTTACACTGTCCACCAACAGGACATCCTCCTCACTTTGCACCACAGGGACATCATCCTATGCAAAACAGGGACATTCTCACAACTGTACACCACAGAAATATTCTTTGCACTGTCCACAACAGTAATGTCTTTCCCACTGTAGACTATAGAGATGTCCTCCCTGCTGTCCACCACAGGGACATTCTTCCCACATTCCACGCCAGAAATGTCTTCCCCACAGTCCACCAAATGGATGTCCTCCCCAAATACCAAAACAGAGATGTTCATTCCACTGTCCACAACAGAAATGTCCTACCCACTCTCCACCACAGGGAGGTCCTCCCCACTTCCAGCACAGGGACATCCTTTTAACGGTCCACCAAACAGATGTCCTCCCCACTGTTCACCACAGGGACATCCTCCTGTGTACTACAAGGACATCCTTACCACTGTCCACAACATTGTTGTCCTCAACAATATGCACTACAGGGAAGTCTTCACCGCAGTCCACCACACATATATCCTCCACACTGTAAACCACAGGGACATCCTACCTACTGTCCACCACTGGGAAGTCTTCCCCTCTTTCCATGACAGGGACATCTTTCTGCCTTTCCACCACAATGATGTCCTCCCCACTTTCCACCAGAGGCACATACTTCCCACTGTCCACCACAAAGAGGTCTTTCCCAGTGTCCACAACAGGGACATCCTTCCCACTGTCCACAACATATATGTCCTTCCCACTGTCCACCACAGGGAAGTCCTCTCTACTGTCCAACACAGGGATGTTCTTTCCACTGTCCACCACATTGATGTCCTCTGCACTGTCCACAACAGTATCCATACATCCCTCTGTCCACCACAGAAACGTCCTTTCTACTGTCCACCACAGTGACATCCTCCCAACTGTCAACAATAGGCATGCCCTTCCCACTATCCATCACAGAAAGGTACACCCTGCTGTACACAACTGGAATGCACTTCCCAATGTCCACTAACTGATGTCCTCTCCTATGTCCACCACATGGTGTTTATTACCACAGTCCACGAGAGGGACATGCTTTCCACTGTCCACCACAAGGATGTATTTCTCAATGTCTACATAATGGATGTCCTTCCCACAATCCACAACATAAATATCCTCCCCACTGTCTAACACATGGACCTTCTTCCCACTGTTCACAACAGAAATGTCCTCTCTACTGTCCACAACAGGGATGTCCTTAACACTGACCAATCCAGTGACATCCTCCCTACTGACCACAACAGGGATATCCTCCCCACTGTCCACCACAGGAATGTCTTTCCATGGTCCACCTAAGTGACGTCCTCCATTCTGTCCATAAGAGGGACATTCTTCCCACAGTTCACAACAAGGAGGTCTTTCCCAATGTCCACAACAGAGATGTTCTTCCCATGGTCCACATCATACATATCCTTCCCACTATCCACCACATGAACCTCCATCCCACTGTCCACCATAGGGAGGTCCTTTCTACTAACCAACAAGATGATGTCCTATCTACTGTCCTCATAGGGACGTCTTCCCACTGTCCACAACAGAGATGTTCTTTCCCCTGTCCACCACAGGGATGTCCTCCCCAGTGTCCACCACAAAAACATACTACCCACTGTCCACTACAGGGATGCTCTACCCACTGTCTACCACAGTGAGGTCCTCCCCAATATCCATGAAAGGTAGGTCCTCTCCACTGTCCACCTAAGTGACGTCCTCTGCTCTGTCCACAAGATGGACATTCTTTCCACAGTTCACCACAAGGAGGTTTTCCCAATGTCCAAAACAAAGATGTTCTTCCCACAGTCCAAAACATATATGTCCTTCTCACTGTCCACCACAGGGACATCCTACTGTGTACTACCCTAACACTGTCCACAACATGGTTGTCCTCAAAAATATGCACTACATGCAGGTCCTCACTGCCATCCATCACACGAATATCCTCCGCACTGAAAACCACAGGGATATCCTACCCACTGTCCACCACAGGGAGGTCCTTGACTCTGTCCACCACAAGGACATCCTTCTGCCTGTCAAACAAAGTGATGTCCTCCCCACTGTCTTCCAACAGGACGTCTTTCCCACTGTCAACTACAAGGAATTCATTTAAACGGTCCACCACAGGGAAGTCCTCTTCACTGTCCACCACAGAGATGTCTTTCCTACTGTACACCACAGGGACATCCTCCTGTGCACAACCGGGATGTTCTTACCACTGTCCACCCCAGAGATGTCTTCTGCACTGCTTACTACAAGGACATCCTTCTCACTGTCCACCAAAGAGACATTCTCTTGTGCACCACAAGAGCGTTATCTTTACTGTCCACAAGGCCGTCATCCACACTGTCCACCATAGTGAAATCATCTCAACTCTCCAATACAGGGACATCTTCCCAACTGTCCACAACACGAATGTCCTCCCAACTATCAAACACAGTAAAGTCCTTCCCACTGTAAACAACAGGGACATACTCCCCACTTTGCACCACAGGGACATCCTCCTGTGTACAACAGGGATGTCCTAACCACTGTCCACAACAGAGATGTTCTCCGCAGTCACCACCATATGGACATTCTTAAAACTATGCACCACAGAGATATTTTCCAGTGCACAACAGTAACATCCTCCCCACTGTCCATCACAATGAATTCCTTCCCACTGTCCACCACCAAGATGTCCTTCCCACTATCTACAACAGAGATGTCCTTGCCACTATTCACACCAGAAAGGTCATCCCTGCTGTCCACCAAGAGAACATCTTTCCCACAGTCCACCTCAGTGATATCCTCTCCTCAGATCATAACTAGGGTGTCCTTACCACTGTTCAACACAAGGAGGTCCTCCCCACTGACCACCAGAGGCACACCCTTCCCACTGTCCACCACAAAAAGGACTTTCCCAATGTTTACAACAGGGTCGTCCTTCCCACTGTCCAAAACATATATGTCCTTCCCACTGTCCATCACAGGGATGTCCTCTCTACTGTCCACGACAGGGACCTTCTTACCACTGTACACCACATTGACATCCTCTGCACTGTCCACAACAAACATGTACATCCCACTGTCCACTACAGAAACGTCCTCTCCACCATCCACCACAGGGAGGTTCTCCCAACTGTTCTCCACAGGAATGTCCTTCCAACTGTCCACCACAGGGACATCATCCTGTATACCACAATGACATCCTTACCACTGTCCACATCATGGTTGTCCTCACCAATTTCCACTACAGGGACGTCCTCACCACTGTCCACAACATTAATATCCTCCACACTCCAAACCAGTGACATCCTACATATTGTCCACCACAGGGAGGTTCTTCCCACTGTCCACAACTGGAACATCCTTCTGCCTGTCCACCACAGTGACGTCCTCCCCACTGTACACCTCAGGGACATCCTCCTGTGCACAACAGGGATGTTCTTACCACTGTACACCCAAAAGATGTCCTCTGAACTCCCCACTACAAGGACATACTTCTCACTGTCCACCAAAGAGACATTCTCTTGTGCACCATAGGAACGTTGATCTTACTGTCTACAAGGCCATCATCTTCACTGTCCACCACAGTGAAATCCTCTCAAATCTCCACCACAGTGACATCCTCCCAACTGTCCACAACAGGGATGTCCTCCCAAATATCAAACACAGCAAAGTCCTTCCCACTGTAAACAACAGGGACATCCTCCTCACTATGCACCTCAGGGACATCCTCCTTTTCACAACAAGGATGTGCTAAACACTGTCCACCAAAGAGATGTCCTCAACACTCTCCACCATATAGACATACATCCAACTATGCACCACAGGAACATTCCCCAGTGCACCACAATAACATGTTCCCCACTGTACATCCCAGTGAAATCCTCCCAACTGTCCACCACCAGGATGTCCTTCCCACTGTCCACCACAGAGAGGTCCTCCCTTCTCTCCACCACAGGAACAGTCTTCCCACTGTCCACCATAGAACGTCCTTTCCACTGACTACCATAGGTACATCCTTTCCACTGTCCACCAGAGGGACGTCTTTCCCATTGTATACGACAGAGATGTCTTTTCCACTTTCCACCACAGGAACATACTTCCCAATGATCACCACAGGGATGTCCTCCCCACTGTCCACCACAAGGATATCCTCCCCACTTACCAAACAGGGATGTCCTCCCCACTGTCCACCAAAGAGACATCCTACACATGTCCATCACAGAGAAGTCCTTTCCACTGTACACCATAGGGACATACTCCCCTTGTCCACAGCATGGACATCCTTCAAATATCCACAAAAAGGACATTATTACCACAGTTTACCACAGGGATGTCCTCCTCACTGTCCACTACAGGGATTTTCTACACACTTTTCACTACGGGGAGGTCTACACAACTGTCCACCACAGTTATTTTCTTCCCACTGTCCATCAGAGAGAGGTCCTCCACACTGTCTACCCTAGGGATGTCCTCCTGTGTAACACAAGGACATCCATAAAACTGTCCACCAAGAGAACCTACTTTCCATTGTCCACCTCAGTGATATCCTCTCCTCAGATCATAATAGGGATGTCCTTACCACTGTCCACCACAAGCATGTCCTCCCCATTGTCCACCAGTGGCACACCCTTACCAATGTCCACCACAAAGTAGTCTTTCCCAATGGCCACAACAAAGACGTTCTTCCCACTGTCCACAACATATATGTCCTTCCCACTGTCCACAACAGGGAGATCCTCCCAACTGTCTACCACAGGGACGTCCTGTCCACTGTTCACCAAAGAGATGTGGTACCCACTATCCACCACAGGGACATCTTTCTGTGTACAACAAGGACATCCTTACCACTGTCCACAACATGGTTGTCATCAACAATGTCCACTACAGGGACGTCCTCACCACTGTCCACAACATTAATACCCTACACACTGTAAACCACAGGGACATCCTACACATTGTCCACCACAGAGAGGTCCTCCCAACTGTCCACAACAGGAACATCCTTCTGCCTGTCCACCACAGTGATGTCGTCCACACTGTACAACTCAGGGACATCCTCCTGTGCACAACAGGGATTTTCATACCACAGTACACACCAGACATTTTCTCTGCACTCCCAACTACAAGGACATCCTTCTCATTGTCCAGCAAAGAGACATTCTCTTGTGCACCACAGGAGCGTTGTTCTTACTGTCTACAAGGCCGTCATCTGCACTGTCCACCACAGTAAAACACTCTCAACTCTCCAACACAGGGACATCCTCCATACTGTCCACAACAGGGATGTCCTCCAAACTATCAAACACAGTGAAGTCCTTCCCATTGTAAACAACAGTGACATCCTCCCCACTGGGCACAACAGGGACGTCCTAACCACTGTATTCCACAGAGATGTCCTCCGCACTCTCCACCATATGGACATCTTTCTGACTATGCACCACAAAGACGTTCTCCAGTGCACAACAGTAACATCCTCCCCACTGTCCACCACAGTGAAATTCTCCCCACTGTCCACCACAGGGATGTCCTCCCCACTGTCTACAACAGGGATGTCCTTCCCACAATTCAAAACAGAAAGGTCCTCCCTGCTGTCCACCACAGGGACATCCTTCTCTCTGTCCACCTCAGTGATATCCTCCCTTCAGATCATAACAGGGATGTCCTTCCCACATTCCACCACAGGGATATCCTCCCCACTGTCCACAAGACGGTCATCCTTCCCACTGTCCACCAAAAGTTCTTTCCCAATGTCCATAACAGGGACGACATACCAACAGTCCACACAATATATGTACTTCCAATGTCCACCATAGGGAGCTCCTTCCCACTGTCCACCACAGGGAAGTCCTCTCTACTGTCCAACACAGGCATGTCCTATCCACTGTTCACCACAGGGATGTCCTCTGCACTGTCCACAACTGGCATGTCCTTTTCACTCTCCACCGCAGTGACCTCATTCCCACTGTCCACCACAGGGAAGTCCTCTCTACTGTCCACCACATGGATGTCATTTCCACTGTCCACCACAGGGATGTCCACAGAACTGTCCACAATAGTCATGTCCTTCCCACTGTCCACCACAGAAAGGTACACCCTGCTGTCCACAACAGAAACGTACTTCCTTATGTCCACCTCAATGATGTCCTTTACTCTGTCCACCTCAGGAACATCCTTCCCACTGTCTACCACATGGTGGTCCTCCCCACTGTCCACCAGAGGGACATGCTTGCCACTGTAGAACACACAGAGGTCCTTCCCAATGTCTACAACATGTATGTCCTTCCCACAATCCACAACATAAATGTCCTTCCCACTCTCCACCACAGGGACCTTCTTCCCACTGTTCACCACTGAGAGGTCCTCTCTACTATCCACCTCAGGGATGTCCTTACCACTGTCCACATAAGTGATGACCTCCCCTCTCTCCACCACAGGTACATCCTTCTCACTGTTCACCACAAGGAGGTCATTCCCAATGTTCACAACAGGGATGTCCTTCCCACAGTCTACAACATATATGTCCTTACAATGTCCACCACAGGGACCTACTTTTCACTGTCCAACACAGGGAAGTACTCTCTACTATCCACCGCAGGGATGTCCTTTCCACTGTTTACAACAGAGATGTCTTCCACAATGTCCACAACAGGCATGTCCTTTTCACTCTCTACCAGAGGGACCTCCTTCCCACTGTCCACCACAGGGAAGTCCTCTCTACTGTCCACCTCAGGGATGTCCTTTCCACTGTCCACCACAGGTGTGTCCACCGCACTGTCCACAAAAGCATGTCCTTCCCACTGTCCACCACAGAAAGGTACACCCTGCTGTCCACAACAGGAACGTATTTCCTAATATCCACTTCAATGATGTCCTTTCCTCTGTCCACTGCAGAGACGTCATTCACACTGTCGACCACATGGTGGTCCTCCAGACTGTCCACCACAGGGACATGCTTGCCACTGTAGAACACACAGAGATTTTTCCAGTGTCCACAGCATATATGTCCATCTCACAATTCACAACATAAATATCCTTCCCACTCTCCATCACAGGGACCTTCTTCCTACTGTTCACCACAGAGAGGTCCTCTCTACTATGCACCACAGAGATGTCCTTACCACTGTCCACCTAAGTGACGACCTCTCCTCTCTCCATCACAGGGACATCATTCCCACTGTCTACCACAGGGAGTTCCTCCACAATGTCCTCCAGAGTGACATACTTCCCACTCTTCACCACAAGGAGGTCTTTCCCAATGTCCAAAACAGTGACACCCTTCCCACATTCCACAACATATATGTCCTTCCAAAGTCCACAACAGGGACCTCCTTCTCACTGTCCACCACAGGGAAGTCCTATCTACTGTCCACCACAGGTATGTTCTTTCCACTGTCCAACAAAGGGGTGTCCTCCGCCGTGTCCACAACAGGTATGTCCTTTCCATGGTCCACCACAGGGCTCTCCTTCCCACTGTCTACCACAGGAAATTCCTATCTACTGTCCACCACAAGTATGTCCTTTCCACTGTCAAACAGTGATGTCCTCCACCCTGTCCACAACAGGCATGTCCTTTCCAAGGTCAACCACAGGGACCTCCTTCCCACTGTCCAACACAGGGAAGTCCTCTCTACTGTCCACCACAGGGATATCATTTCCACTGTCCACCGCGTTGAAGTCTTCCCCACTGTCTACAACAAACATGTACATCACACTGTCGAACACAGAAATGTCCTCTCCACTATTCACCAAAGACATGTCCTTCCCACTGTCCACCACAGGGACATCCTCCTGTGTACCACAAGGACATCCTTACCACTGTCCACAACATGGTAGTCCTCACCAATGTCCACTACAGGGACGTCCTCATCACTGTCCAAAACATGACTATCCTCCACACTGTAAACCACAGGCACATCCTACACATTGTCCACCACAGGGAGTTCCTGCCCACTGTCCACAACAGGAAAATACTTCTGCCTGTCCACCACAGTTATGTCCTCCCCACTTTACAACTCAGGGACATCCTCTTTTGCACAACAGGGATGTTCTTATCACTGTACACCCCAGAGATGTCCTCTGCACTCCCCACTACAAGGACATACTTCTCACTGTCCACCAAAGAGACATTCACTTGTGCACTGCAGGAACATTGTTCTTACTGTCTACAAGGCTGTCATCTGCACTGTCCACAACAGTGAAATCCTCTCAACTTTCCACAACCTTGGCATCGTCCCAACTGTCCACAACAGAGATGTCTTCCAAACTGTCAAACACAGTGAAATCCTATTCACTGTCCACCACAGGGACGCCCTTCCCTCTGTCCACATCAGTAATATTCTCCCCACAGACCATAACAAGAATGTTCTTCCCACTTTCCACCACAGTGACGTCCTTCCCACTGTACACCAAAGGGACCTCCTTTCCACTGTCCACAACACAGACATCTTCCCCACTGTCCAACACATGGACGTACTTCCCACTGTCCATTAAGAGGATGTCCTTCCCACTGTCCACCTAAGTGATATCCTCTCCTCAGATCATAACAGGGATATCCTTTCCACTGTTCACCACAAAGATGTCCTCCCCACTATCTACCAGAGGCACACCCTTCACACTGTTCACCACAAAGGGGTCTGTCCCAATGTCCACACCAGGGACGTCCTTCCCTTTGTCCACAAGATATATGTCCTTCACACAGTCCACCACAGGGACCTCCTTCCCACTGTCCACCACAGGGAAGTCCTGCCTACTATCCACCACCAGGATGTCCTTTTCAATGTTCACCACTGATGTCCTCCGCACTGACCACAACAGGCATGTTCTTTTCACTCTCCACCACAGGGACCTCCTTCCCACTGTCCACCACAGAGAACTACTCCCTAATGTCCACCACAGGGATGTCCTTTCCACTGTCCACTACAGGGATGTCCATCACACTGTCCACAACAGTTATGTCCTTCCCACTGTACAACACAGAAAGGTACACCCTTCTGTCCACAACAGGAACATACTTCCTAATGTCCATCTCAATGATGTCTTTTCCTCTGTCCACCAGAAGAACGTCCTTTTCACTGTCCACCACATTGTGGTCCACCCCACTGTCCACCAGAGGGACATGCTTGCCACTGTAGATCACATGGAGGTCATTTCCAATGTCCACAACATTTACGTCATTCCCACAATCCACAATATAAATGTCCTTCCCACTCTCCACCACAGGGACCTTCTTCCCAATGTTCACCACAGAGAGGTCCTTTCTACTATCCACCACATGGATGTCCTTACCACTGTCCAGCTAAGTGACAACCTATACCTCTCTCCACCACAGGGACGTCCTTGCCACTGTCCACCACAGGGAGTTTCTCCACAATGTCCACCACAGCAACATCCTTTCCATTGCTCACCACAAGGAGGTCTTTTCTAATGTCCACAACAGAGATGTTCTTCTCAAAGTAAACAGCAAAAAAGTGCTTCCCACTATCTACAACAGGGACCTCCTTCCCAATGTCAACCACATGGATGTCCTCTGCCCTGTCCAAAACAGGGATGTTCTTTTCACTGTCCACCACAGGGACATACTCCTCGGTGTCTACCACAGGAACATACTACCCACTGTCTACCACAGGGATGTCCTAACCACTGTCTACCTCTGGGAGTTACTCCCCGATCTCTACCACAGTTAGGTCCTCTCCAATGTCCACCACAAGGATGTCATTTCAACTGTTAACCACAGAAATATTCCCCCACTGTCCACAACAGGGATGTCCTTCCCACTGTCCACCACAGAAATGTTCTATCCACTGCCTTCCACAGGAATATCCTACGCACTGCCTACCACAGGGATGTTTTTCCCACTGTCCACCAAAGAGACATTCTTCCCACTGTCCACCAAAGGTACATCTTTCAACTGTCCACCACAGAGACATCCTCCCAACTGTACACCACAGGGAAATCCTCCCCACTGACCACAACATGGACATACTTCATACAGTCCACCATAGAGAAGTCCTACTTGTTGTCCACCAAAGGGACTTCCTTCTCACTGTCCACCACAGGGCATCTTTTTCACTGTTCACCACTGAGACATCCTACGCACTTTGCACAACACAGACAATTTCCTGTGCACAACAGGAATATCCTCTCCACTGTACAACACAGGGATATCCTCCTTTGCACACAAGGGATGTCAGCAACACATTCCACCCCAGAGATGTCCTCTGTACTCTCAACGGCAAGGACATCCTCCCCACTATCCACACAAAGCAACGTCTTTCCCACTATTCACCACAGGGATGTCATCCCAAATGTCCAACACAGAAGAGTCCTCTTCACTGTCCACCACAGGGATGTCCTTCCCCCTGTCCACCACAGGGATGTCCTCCCCACTGTCCACCAGAGAGATATCCTTCCCACTGCTCACGACAAAAATGTCCTTCCCAATATCGACAACAGTGACTTCCTTCCCACTGTCCACAACATAAATGTCCTTTCTACTTTCCACCACAGTGTTGCAATCTACTGCCCACCACAGAGGTGTACTTTCCACTGCCCACAAAAAGGATGTTTTCCTTTGCACCAGAGAAACTTCCTCACCACTGTCTACCACAGAAACACCCATACCACTGTCCACCACTCTGACATCCTTTCCACTTTCCATAATGAGGAGGTCCTCTCCACTGTCCACCACAGCAACATCCTTTCCACTGTCCACCACAGAAACATCTTCATCACTGTCTATTACAGGAACATCTTTACCACTGTCCACTACAGAGAAGTCCTCCCTGCTGTCCACCACAGTGATATCCTTCACAGTGTCCACCACAGTAACATCCTCTCAGTTGTCCAAAACAGAAACGTGGTCCCCACTGTCCACCACAGGGACATCCTACTTACTGTCCACCATAGGGAGAACCTCCCCATTGTCTACAACAGGAATGTCCTTCCCACAAATCAAAAGAGAAAGCTCCTCCATCCTGTCCACCACAGGGATGTCCTTCCCTCTGTCGACCTCAGTGTTATCCTCCCCTCAGACCATAACAGGGATGTCCTTTCCACTTTCCATTACAGGGACGTCCTCCTCACTGACCAAAAGAGTGTCATCCTTTCCACTGTCCACCAAAAGGTCTTTCCCAATATCCAATACAGGAACGTCCTTTCCACAGTCCACACCATATATATTCTTCCAATGTCCACCACAGGGACCTCCTTCCCACTGTCCAACACAGGGAATTCCTCTCTACTCTCCTCCACAGAGATGTCCTCCGCACTGTCCACAACAGGCATGTCCTTTTCACTCTCCACCACAGGGACCTCCTTCCCACTGTCCACCACAGGGAAATCCTCTTTAACATCTACCACAGGAATGTTGTTTCCACTGTCCACCAAAGGCACGTCCAACACACTGTCCACAACAGGCATGAACTTCCCACTCTCCACCACAGAAAGATGCTCCCTGCTGTCCACAACAGGAAAATACTTCCCAATGTCCACTAAATAATGTACTCTCCTTGGTCCACCACAGAGACTTTGTTCTACTGTCCACCACAGAAACATCCTCATCACTGTCCATCACTTGGACATCTATCCCACTGTCAACCACAGAGAGGTCCTCCCTGCTGTCCACCACAGGGATGTCCGTCCTACTGTCCACAACAGTAACATCCTCCCCACTGTTCAAAACAGGGATGTCCACCCCACAGTCCACCACATGTATGTATTACACACTGTCCTCAATAGCGAGGTCCTTCCTACTGTCAACCACAGAGAGGTCCACCTAGCTGTCCACCACAGGGACATCTTCTCACTGTTCACCACAAGGACATCCTCCACATTGTGTACCACAGGGAAATCCTTTCTTGCACAAAGTAATGTCCTCACCCATGTGCACCACATGAACATCCTCCTGTCCACACCAGGAATGTCCTCACAACTGTCTACCCCTGTTCTCTGCACACTCCACGGCAGAGACATAATTCCCAATATCGACCAAAGGATGTTCTCCTTTGCATCAGAGAAACGTCCACACCACTGTCCACCACAAAATGCCCTCCCCACTGTCCACCAAAAGTACGTATTCCCCAATGTCCACCAAAGACAATTCCTTTCCACAGTCCACAACAGGGGCGTCCTTCCCACTGTCCACCACAGTGAGGTCTTTCCCACTGCCTACCACAGAGAGTTTCTCCCAGCTGTCCAGCACAGGGACGTCCTTCTCACTTTTCACCACAAGGACATCCTCCAGGATGTCCTCACCATTGTGCACTACATTAACATCCTCCTCTGCACACTATGGATGTCCTCACCACTGTCTACCACAGAGATGTTCTCCGCACTTTCCACGACAGGGACATCATTCCCAATGTCCACCAAAGGGATGTTCTCCTTTGCACCAGAGAAATGTCCTCACCACTGTCCACCACAGGGACATACTCCCCACTGGCCACCAAAAGGAAGTCCTCTCCACTGTCCAAAAAAGGGACATACATTCAGCTATCCACCACAGGGACATCCTTCCCACTGTCCACCAGAAAGACATCCTTCCAACTGTCTACCACAGTGACATCCTCTCCAGTGACAACCAAATTGATGTCGACCCCACTGTCCACCACAGGTATGTTTTCTGCACGGTCCAACACAAGGGCATCCTCTCCAATGTCCACCACAGTGACATCCTTCCTACTGTCTGCCACTGGGAGGTCCTCCTCACTCTGCACACATGGATGTCCTTCCCACTGTAAACCAAAAAAATGTCCTTCCCACAGTCCACCACAGGGACATTCTTCCAACCGTCAACTATATTGATATCCACCCCACTGTCCACCACAGGTAGGTCCTCCCCACCATCCACCACAGGGAGGTCCTCCCCATAGTCCACCACACAGATGTCCTCCAGAGAGAAATCCACAGTTATGTCTTCCTCAGTATGCACTACAGTGAAGTACTCACCACTCTATACCACAGGGATGTCCTTCCCACTGACCACCTCAGTGACTACCTCCCTCTTTCCATCACAAGGGACATCCTGCCAACTGTACACCACAAAAAGATTCTCCCTGCTGTCCACCACACGGACATCCTTACCACTATTTACCACAGGGTCGTCCTCACCTGTGGCTACCCACGTCCGACCTGCAGAATAAGGCAACGGCAACCATGTTCTTCTTCAAGTGGTTTATTCAGCTATCCCTGTACAGCGCGCTTCCTCTCTCTTTCTCTTCTCTTCTCTTCTCTTCTCTTCTCTTCTCTTCTCTTCTCTTCTCTTCTCTTCTCTTCTCTTCTCTCTCCCAGCTCCCACAGCCCCTTATATGCATTGCCTTGATCTTATCAGCAGCTGCCACAAAGTCACTAATTGGCCACTCTCAATCATGCGAGGTGGGGTGATCGGGTAACCACACCTCTCAGCGCATACAACTCCATATATGGAGTTGTCTTTTCTCTCAATCAATGCCTATGCCAAGTGCCACTTTGTAATGGTGAGAGTGGAGCCGCTTCCCACACTCACCAATGTCCACCACAGGGAAATCCTTCCCACAGTTCACCACAGGAGCATCCTTTCCACTGTACACCACGGGGACATTCTTCTGTGCATAACAGAAATATTCTTACCACTGTCCTCCACAGAGATGTCCTTTGCACTCATCACTCCAGGGAAACCTTTCCCACGGTCCACCAAAGAGACGTTTTCTTGTGCACTACAGGAACACCCTCACCACTGTCCACAACAGGGATGTCCTCATCACTGTCCAGCACAGGGATGTTCTTACCACTGTCCAGCACAGGGACATCCTCCTGTGCACAACAGGGATGTCCTCACCACTGTGAACCACAGGGACATACTTTGCACTGTTCACCACAAAGACGTCCTTCTGCCTGTCCACCACAGGGATGTCCTTCCCACTCTCCACAAAGAGACATCCTTCCCACTGTCCACCATAGGGATATCCTTCCCACTGTTCACCACAAGGAGGTCCTTCCCAATGTCCACAAAAGGGATGTCATTTTTACTGTCCATAAAATAAACCTCCTTCTCACTCTCCAAAACAGGGACATCCTTCCCACTGTCTACCAAAGGGAGGTCCTATCTACTGTCCATCACAGTGATGTCCTTTCCACTGTCCACCACATGGACGTCCTCCTCACTGTAAACCACAAGGACATCCTTCTCACTGTCCACCAGAGAAACCACCTCCCACTGTCCACCACGGAACGTCCTAAACTCTGTCAGCCACAGGGACATCCTGCCCAATGTCCACAACAGGGATGTTCTCACCAATGTCCAACACAGAGTTGTCCTCAGCACTCTTCACCACAGGGACATTTTCCCACGTCAACCACAAAGATGTCCACCCCACTGTCCACCACAGAGATGTTTTCCCACTCTCCACAACAGGGGCATCCTCACCAATTTCTACCACAGGGATGTTCTTTCCCATTGTTCAAAACAGGAACATTCTCCCAACTGTGCACTACAGGTACAACCTCCTGTGCACAACAGGGACGTCCTCATGACTGTGCACTACAGGGACATCTTCCAGTGCACAACAGGGATGTCTTCACCACTGTCAATCCCAGAGATGTCCTCTGCACTCTCCAAATCACAGACATTCTTCGCATGGTCCACCAAAATGACGTTCTCCAGTGCACCACAGAAACATCCTCACCACTGTTCACTACAGTGATGACCTCCCCACTGTCCAGCACAGGGACATCCTCCCCACTGTTCACAACAGGGATGTCCTTCCCACTGTCCAACACAGGGACGTCCTTTCCACTGTATACCAATGGGATGTGCTTTGACTGTCCTTCACAGTGACGTCTTTCCCACTTTCCACCAGAGGGATGTCCTTCACAAAGGCCACGACAGGGACGTTCTTCCAACTGTCCACCACATGGATTACCTCCCCACTGTCCATCACAAGGACGTCCTCACCACTGTCTACCACAGGGACGTCCTTCCCATTGTCCATCAAAGGGATGTCCTCCCAATTGTTCACCACAGGGACATCCTCCAAATTGTCCACCACAGTTACATCTTTCCCCCATCTACCACAGAGACGTAAACCCCACTGTCCACCAGAGGGATGTTTCCCCACAGTCCAACACAGCGTTCTCCTCTCCAATATCCACCATTGGGATATTCTTTCCCACTGTTCAAAACATGGACATCCTCCCTACTGTGCACCACAGTAACATCCTCTTGTGCACAACAGGGTCATCCTCATGACTGTGCACCACAGGAACATCTTCCAGTACACATTAGAGACATCTTCACCACTGTCCACCCCAGAGATGTCCTCTGCACTATCCAAAACAGGGACATACATTCCCACGGTCCACCAAAGGGACGTTCTCCAGTGCACCACAGAAAGGTCCTCACCACGGTTCACCACATGGATGTCCTCCCCACTGTCCATCACAGGGACATCCTTCCCAGTTTCCACAACAGGGTCGTCCTTCCCATTGTCCACCACAGGGCCATCCTTCCCACTGTCTACCATAGAGATATTCTCTCCACTGACCACAAAAAGGACGTCCTTCATACAGTCCACCAACAGAGAAGTCCTCCCTGTTGTCCACCAAAGGGACATCCTTCCCACAGTTCACCACAAGGACATTTTTCCCACTGTACACAACATCCTTTCCACTGTCCATCAAATGGACGTCCTCACCACTGTCTACCACAGTAATGTCCTTCCCACTGACAATCAGAGGGACTTCCTTTTCCTTGTCCACCACAGGGACATCCTCAAAATTGTACACCACCATGACATCCTTCCCTCTTCTACCACAGAGAATTAAACCCCACTGTCCACCACAGGGATGTTTCCCCACAGTCCACCACAAGGTTGTCCTCATCAATATCCACCACTGGGATGTTCTTTCCCACTGTTCAAGACAGAGACATCCTCCATACTCTGCACCACAGGAACAAACTACTGTTCACAACAGGGACATCCTCATGACTGTGCAACACAGGGACATCTTCCAGTGCACACCAGGGATGTCCTCACCACAGTCCACCCCAGAGATGTCCTCTGCACTCTCCACAACAGGGAAATACTTCCTATGGTCCAACAAAGAGATGTTTTCCTGTGCACCACAGAAACATTCTCACCACTGTTCAACACAGGAATGTCCACTCCACTGTCCACCACATGGATATCCTTCCTACTGTCAACCACAGGTATGTCCTTCCCACTGTCCACAACAAGGACGTCTTTCCCACTGTCCACCAAAGAAATATCCTCCCCACTGTCCACAACAGGGATGTTCTTCCCACTGTCCACAACGAAGACATTCTACCCACTGCCCTCCACAAGGACATCATACCCACTGTCTACCACAGGGACATCCTTCCCACTATCCACCAAAGGGACATCCTTCCCACTGTCCACCAAAGGTACATCTTTCAACTGTCCACCACAGACACATCCTCCACACTGTCTACCACAGGGACATTCTCTCCACTGACCACAAAAAGGACGTCCTTCATACAGTCCACCACAGAGAAGTCCTCTCTGTTGTCCACCAAAGGGACGTCCTTCCCACTGTCCACCACAGGGACATCCTCCAAATTGTCCACCACAGTGACATCCTTTTCATTGTTCACCACTTGGACACCCTACCCACTTTGCACATCAGGGACATTATCCTTTGCACAACAGAGATATCCTCAACACTGTGCACCACAGGGACATCCTCCTTTGCACACCATGGATGTCAGCAACACTCTCCACCCCAGAGATGTCCTCTGCACTCTCCACAACAGGGACATCCTCCCCACTATCCACCAAAGAAACGTCTTTTCCACTACTCACCACAGGGATGTCATCCCAAACGTCCAACACCGAAAAGTCCTCTTCACTGTCCACCAAAGGGATGTCCTTTCCCCGTCCACCACAGGGATGTCCTCCCCACTGTCCACCAGAGGGATATCGTCCCACTGTTCAGCACAAGGAGGTCCTTCCCAATATCAACAACAGGGACTTCCTTTCCACTGTCCACAACATAAATGTTCTTCCCACTGTCCACCACAGTGTGTTTCTCTCTACTGTCCACCACAGAGATGTACTTTCCACTGTCCATCAAAGGGATGTTTTTCTTTGCACCAGAGAATCTTCCTCACCACTGTCCACCACAGAAACATACTCACCACTGTCCACCACTGTGATGTCCTTTCCACTTTCCACCATGAGGAGGTCTTCTCCACTGTCAAACACAGAAACATCATTTCCACTGTTCACCACAGAAATGTCCTTCACAATATTCACGACAGGGAGGTCCTCACCACTATCCACATCAGGGACGTACTTTCCATTGTCCACCATAGAAACATCCTCATCACTGTTTATAACAGGGACCTCTTTACCACTGTCCACCACAGAGAGGTCCTCCCTGCTGTCCACCACAGGGACGTCCTTCACAATGTCCACCACAGTAATGTACTCTCAGTTTTCCAAAACAGAAACATCTTCCCCACTGTCCACCACAGGGACGTCCTACTTACTGTCCACCAGAGGGAGAACCTCCCAACTGTCTACAACAGGGATGTCCTTCCCATTGTCCACCACATGGAGATCCTTTCGCTGTCTACAAAAAGAACTTCCTTCCCATTGTTTACCACAGGGACATCTTCCAAACTGTCCACCACACATATGTGTACCCAACTGTCCACTACAGAAACATCCATCCCAATGTACACAACAGGGACGTTCTCCCCACTGTCCTCTGCAAGGACATCAATCCCACTGTCCACAGCAGAAACGTCCTAACCACTGTCCACCACAGGGACTTCCTTCCCACTGTGCACCAAAGGGCCATTTTTTCCACTGTCCACAACACGGACATCTTCCCCACTTTCCACCACATGGATGTACTTCCCACTGTCCACAAAAGGGACATCCTATCCCATAGTCTACTGGAGTGTGGTTCTCCCCTCTGTCCACCACAAGGATATCCTCCTGTGCACAACAGGGACGTCCTCACCACTGTGAACCACAGGGAATTACTTTGCATTTTCCACCCCAGGGATGTCCTTCCCACTGTCCACCAAAGTGAGGTCCTCCCTGCTGTCCAACACAGGGTCATCCTGATCACTGTACACCACAGGTTCGTCCTCACCACCCTCCACCACAGAAATATCCTCTTCACTGTATAAAACAGGGAAGTATAGACCACTGTACACCTGAGGCATGTCCTCTTTACTTACCACCACAGAAACTTTCTCCCCAGTATCCACCAGAGGAACGTCCTCACCACTGTCCACCAGAGGGACGTCCTCCTCCCTCTCCACCACAGAAACATTATCCCAACTGTCCACTACAGGGACATCCTTACCACTGTCCACCACAGGTATGTCCACCACACTGTCCACCACTAGAATGTCCTCTTTACTGTCCACCACAAAAACATCCAATCCACTGTCCACCACAGAAACATCCTCATCACTATCCATCACTGGGACATCTTTCCCACAGTCAACCACAGAGAGGTCCTCCTTCCTGTCCACCACAGGGATGTCCTTCCCACTGTCCACAAGAGAAACATGTTCCCTACAGTCCATAACAGACATGTCCTCCCCACTGTCCACCACATGGACTTCTTACCCACTGTCCAAAACAGGGAGGTCCTTCCTACTGTCAACCACAGAGAGGTCCTGCCAGCTGTCCACCACAGGGATGTCCTTCTCACTGTTCACCACAAGGACATCCTCCCCTCTGTGCACCACAAGGACATTCTCCTGTGCACAACAGGGATGTACTCACCCTTGTGCACCACAGGAATATCTCCCTGTGCACACCAGGGATTTCCTCAGCACTGTCTACCCCAGAGATGTACTCCGCACACTCCACGGCAGGGACATCACTCCCAATATCGACCAAAGAATGTTCTCCTTTGCACCAGAGAAAAGTCCTCACCAATGTACACCATAGCACGCCCTCTACTCTGTCCAACAAAGGAACGTATTCCCCAATGTCCACCAAAGAGAATTCCTTTACACTGTCCACAACAGGGACGTCCTTCCCACTGTCCAACACAGGCAGGTCCTTCCCACTGTCCACCACAGAGAGTTGCTCCTAGCTGTCCACCACAGGGACGTCCTTCTCACTGTTCTCCACAAGGAAATCCTTGCCACTGTACAACAAAAGGACATCCTCCCATTCACAACAGGGATGTCCTAACCCTTGTGCACCACAGGAACATCCTGCTGTGCACACTATGGATGTCCTCACTACTGTCGATCCCAGAGATGTTCTCCTCACCCTCAACAACAGGGACATAATTCCCAATGTCCACGAAAGGATTGTTCTCCTTTGCACCAGAGAAACATCCACACCACTGTCCACCACAAGACGTCCTCCACACTGTCCACCACAGGGACGTACTCCCTACTGTCCACAAAAGGGAAATACTCTCCACTGTCCACAACAGGGTCGCCCTTCCAACTATCCAACACAGAGATATCCTTCCCACTGTCCATCAGAAAGACGTCCTTTCAAGCGTCTACCACAGGGACATTCTCCCCAGTGTCAACCAAAGTGACGTCCACCCCACTCTCCACCACAGGGACATACTTCCTACTGTCCACCACAGGGAGGTCCTCCCCACAGTCCACAACATGGATATCCTTCAATTAGTAAACCAAAAAAATGTCCTACACACAGTCCACCACAGGGACATCCTTCCAACTCTCGACCTCATGAACATCCACCCCACTGTCCACCATAGCAGTTCCTCCCCACCATCCACCACAGGGAGATCATCCCCATAGTCCACCACATAGATGTCCTCCACAGTGTAATTCACAGGTTTGTCATACTCAGTGTGCACTACAGTGAAGTACTCAGCAATCTGTACCACAGGGATGTCTTTCCCACTGTCCACATCAGTGACTACCTCCCCTCTTTCCATCACAGGGACATCCTACCCACTGTCCACCATAGAAAGGTTCTCCCTGCTGTCCACCACAGGGACATCCTTACCACTATTTACCACAGGGTCATCGTCACCAATGTCCACCACAGGGAAATCCTACTTACTATTCACCACAGAAACATCCTTTCCATTGTGCACTACAGGGACATTCTTCTGTGCATAACAGAAATGTTATTACCACTGCTCATCGCAGAGATGTCCTCTGCACTCTCTACTCCAGGGAAATCCTACCACAGGGACGTCTTTTTCACTGTCCATCAATGGGACGTCCTTCCAATTGTTCACCACAGGGACATCCTGCAAATTGTCCACCAGTGAAATCCTTCTCACATCTTCAACAAAGACATAAACCCCACTGTCCACCACAGGAATGTTTCCCCACTGTCCACCACAGGGTTGTCCTCACCAATGTCCACCACTGGGGTGTTCTTTTTCACTGTTCAAAACATGGACATACTCCCTACTGTGCAAGACAGTAACATTCTCCTGTGCACAACAGGGTCATCCTCATGACTGTGCACCACAGGGTCATCTTCCAGTGCACACCAGAGAAATCTTCACCACTTTCAATCCCAGAGATGTCCTATGAACTCTCCAAAACCAGCACTTACTTCCCACGGTCCACCAAAGGGATGTTCTACAGTGCACCACACAATTGTCCTCACCACTTTTCACCAGAGGGATGTCCTCCCTACTGTCTTTTCACAGGGAAATGCTTCTCACTTTCTACAACAGAGTCATCCTTCCCATTGTTCACCACAGGGACATCCTTTCCATTGTCCACCATAAAGAGGTTCAATCCACTGTCCACAAGAGAGATGCCATACCCACTGTTCACCAAAGGGATATCCTTCCCACAGTCCACCACAGCGACATTCTTCCAACTGCACACCACATGGATATCTTCCCCACTGTCCATCACATGGACATCCTCACCACTGTTCATCACATGGACGTCCTCACCACAGTCTACCACATGGATGTCCTTCCCACTGTCCATCAAAGGGACGTCCTTCACACTGTCCACCACAGGGATATCCTCTAAATTGTCTATCACAGTAACATCCTTCCCTCGTCTACCACAGAGACGTAAACCCCACTTTCCATCACAGGGATGTTTCCCCACTCTCCACCACAGGGTTGTCCTCATCAATGTCCACCACTGGGTTGTTCTTTCCAACTGTTCAAGACAGGGACATACTCCCTACTGTGCACCACAGGAACAATCTCCTCTTCACAACAAGGTCTTCCTCATGACTGTGCACCACAGGGACATCTTCCAGTGCACACCAGGGACGTCCTCACCACTGTCCACCCCAGAGATGTCCTCCTATGTACCACAAGGACTTCCATAAAACAGTCGACCACAGGGTCATCTTTACCGATATCCAGCACAGTGACATCATTTCCACTGTTCACCACAGGAACATCCTCCTGTGCAAAACAGTGACATTCTGAGCAATGTGCACCACAGGAACATCCTTTCCACTGTCCACCACAGGGACATCCTCCCCAATGTTCACTACAGAGTGGACCTCAACACAGTCCAACAGATGGACGTCTTTCCCACTGTCCACCAATGGGACATCCTCCACACTTTGCAACACAGAGACATTCTCATATGCACAAAATGGATGTCCTTATAACTGCACCACAGGAATATTCTTTCCACTGTCTACAAGAGAGATGTCCTTCCCACTGCAGACCACAGAGATGTCATCCTTGCTGTCCAGCACAGGGACATTCTTCCCACTTTCCACCACAGAAATGTCCTCACCACTGTCCACCAAAGTGATGTCCTCTCCATATTCCGCCACAGAGATGTCCATCCCACTGTCCAAAACTGAAATGTCCTCCACTGTCCACCACAAGGACATCCACCTGTGTACTACAAGTACATCCTTACCACTGTCCACAACATGGTTGTCCTCAGCAATATGCACTACAGGGAAGACCTCACTGCCATCCACCACACAAATATCCTCAGCACTGTAAACCATAGAAACATCCTACACACTGTTTACCAAAGGGACATCCTTCTACCTGTCTACCACAGTGACATCCTCCCCACTGTCCTCCAAAGGGATGTCCTTCCCATTGTCGAACACAAGAATGTCATTTCAATGGTCCACCACAGGGAAGTCCTCTTCAATGTCCACCACAGGGAGGCCCTTCCCACTATACACAACAGGGACATCCTCCTGTGAACGAGAGGGATATTCTTACCACTGTCCACCCCAGAGAGGTCTTCTGCACTCCCCACTACAAGGACATCCTTCTCACTGTCCACCAAAGAGACATTCTCTTCTGCAATACAGGAGCATTCTCCTTACTGTCCACAAGTCCGTCATCCACACTGTCCACGACAGTGAAATCCTCTCAACTCTCCAACACAGGGACATCCTCCCAGCTATCCACAACACGGATGTCCTCCCAACTATCAAACACAGTGAAGTACTTCCCACTGTAAACAACAGGGACATCCTCCCCACTGTGCACCAAAGGGACATCCTCCTGTGCACAATAGGGATGACCTAACCACTGTCCACCACAGAGATGTCCTCCACACTCTCCAACATATGGACATCCTTCCAACTATGCACCACAGACACCTTCTCCAGTGCACCAAACTAACATCCTCCCCACTGTCCATCACAGTGAATTCCTTTCCACTTTCCACCACCTGGATGTCCTCCCCACTGTCTACAATAGGGATGTCCTTCCCAATATTCACACCAGAAAGATTCTCCCTGCTGTCCCCCAAGAGGACGTCCTTGCAACTGTCCACCTCAATGATATCCTCTCCTCAGATCATAACAGGGATGTCTTTACCACTGTCCACCACAAGGAAGTCCACCCCACTGTCCACCACAGGCACACCCTTCCCATGTGGTCTTTCCCAATGTCCACAACTGGGATGTCCTTCTCACTGTCCACAACATATATGTCCTTACCACTGTTCAACACAGGAACCTCCTTCCCACTGTCCACCACAGGGACTTCCTTCCAACTGTCCACCACAGGGAAGTCCTCTCTACTGTCCACCAGAGTGATGTCCTTTCGACTGTCCAACACATTGACGTCCTCTGCACTGTCCACAACAACATGTACATCCCACTGTCCACTACAGAAACATCCTCTCCACTGTTCACCACAGGGAGGTCCTCCCAACTGTCCACAACAGGGACATCCTTTCCACTGTTAACCAAAGAGATGTCCTTCCCACCGTCCACCACAGGGACCTCCTCCTGTGTACCACAAGGATATCCTTACCACTGTCCACAACATGATTGTCCTCCCAAATGTCCACTACAGGGACGTCCTCACCAATGTCCACAACATGAATATACTTCACAATGAAAACTAAAGGGACATCCTACATATTGTCCATCACAGGGATATCCTCCCCATTGTCCACAACAGGAACATCCTCCTGCCTGTCCACCACAGTGATGTCCTGCCAAATGTACAACTCAGGGACATCAGGGATGTTCTTACCACTGCACATCCCAGAGATGTCCTCTGCACTCCCCACTACAAGTACGTCCTTCTCACTGTCCACCAAAGAGACATTATCTTGTGCACCACAGGAACATTGTTTTTACTGTCTACAAGGCTGTCATCTGCACTGTCCACAACAGTGAAATCCTCTCAACTCTCCACCACAGTGACATCATATTATGTGTCCACAACAGGGATGTCCTCCCAACTATCAAACAGAGTGAAGTCCTTCCCACTGTAAAAAAACAGGGACATCCTTCCCACTGGGCACAACAGTGATGTCCTAAACACTGTCCACCACAAGATGTCCTCTGCACTCTCCACCATATGGACATCCTTTTGATTATGCACCACAAGGACGTTCTCCGGTGCAGCATAGTAACACCCTCCTCACTGTCCACCACAGTGAAATCCTACCCACTGTCCACCACAGGGATGTCCTCCCCACTGTCTTCAATAGGGATGTCCTTCCCACAATTCAAAACAGAAAGGTCCTCCCTGCTGTCCATTGCAGGGACATCCGTCCCTCTGTCCACTTCAGTGATATCCTCCCCTCAGACCATAACAGGGATGTACTTCACACTTTTCACCACAGGGATATACTCCCCACTGTCCACAAGAGGGTCATCCTCCCCACTGTCCACCAAAATTCTTTCTTGATGTCCACAACAGAGACGTCCTTCCCACAGTCCACACCATATATGTCCTTCCAATGTCCACCACAGGGACCTCTTTCCAACTGTCCACAACAGGGAAGTCCTCTCTACTGTCCATCGCAGGATTGTCCTTTCCACTGTTCACCACAGTGATGTATTCCACACTGTCCACAACAGGCATGTCCTTTTCACTCTCCATCACAGGGACCTCCTTCCCACTGTCCACCACAGGGAAGTCTTCTCTACTGTCAACCACAGTGATGTCCTTTCCATAGTCCACCACAGGGATGACCACCGCACTGTCCAAAACAGGCATGTCCTTCCCACTGTCCACCACAGAAAGGTACACCCTGCTGTCCACAACAGGAATGTACTTCCTAATGTCCACCTCAATGATGTTCTTTCCTCTGTCCACCGCAGGGATGTCTTCCCACTGTCTACCTCATGGTGGTCCTCCCCACTGTCCACTGGAGGGGCATGCTTGCCACTGTAGAACACTGAGAAGTCCTTTCCAATGTCCACCACATGTATATCCTTCCCACAGTCCACAGCATAAATGTCCTTCCCACACTCCACCAGAGGGACTTTCTTCCCACAGTTCACCACAGAAAGGTCCTCTCTACTATCCACCAGAGGGATGTCCTTACTACTGTCCACCTAAGTGACAATCTCCCCTCTCTCCACCACAGCAACATCATTCCCACTGTCAACCAAAGGTAGTTCCTCCCCAATGCCCACCAGAGGGACATATTTCCCACTGTTCACGACAAGGAGGTCTTTCCCAATGTTCACAACAGGGAGGTCCTTCCCACAGTCCAAAACATATATATCCTTCTACTGTCCACCACAGTGACCTCCTTCTCACTGTCCACCACATGGAAGTCCTCTCTACTGTCAAGCAGAGGTACATCCTTTCCACTGTCCACCACAGGGATGTCCTCTACACTGTCAAATACAGGCATGTCCTTTCCATCCTCAACCACAGGGACATCCTTCCTACTGTTCACCACAGGGAAGTCCTTTCTACTGTCCACCACAGGGATGTCTTTCCTTTGTCCACCACATTGACATCCTCCACACTGTCCACAACAAACATGTACATCCCACTGTCAACCACAGTAATGTCCTCTACATTGTCCACCACAAGGAGGACCTCCAAACTGTCCACCACAGGGACATCCTTTCCACTGTTCACCAAAGAGATGTCCTTCCCACTGTACACCACAGGGACATCCTCCTGTGTACCACAAGGACATCCTTACCACTGTCCACAACATGGTTGTCTTCACCAATGTCCACTACAGAGACGTCCTCACCACTGTCTACAACATGAATATCCTCCACACTGTAAACCACAGGGACATCTTACACATTGTCCACCACAGAAAGGTCTTCCCCACTGTCCACAACAAGAACATCCTTCTGCCTGTCCACCACAGTGATGTCCTATTCGCTATACACCTCAGGGACATCCTCCTGTGCACAAGAGGGTTGTTATTACCACTGTACATCCCAGAGATGTCCACTGCAATCCCAGCTACAAGGACATCCTTCTCATTGTCCAACAAAGAGACATTCTCTTGTGCACCACAGGAACATTGTTCTTACTGTCTACAAGGCCATCATTTGCACTGTTCACCACAGTGAAATCCTTTCAACTCTCCACCACAGTGACATTCTCCCAACTGTCCACAACAGGGATGTCCTCCAAACTATCAAACACAGTGAAGTCCTTCCCACTGTAAACAACAGGGACATGCTCCCCACTGGGCACAACAGGGATGTGCTAACCACTGTCCACCACAGAGATGTCCTCCGCACTCTCCACCATATGGACCTCCTTCTGACTATGCACCACAAGGATGTTCTCCAGTGCACCACAGTAACATCCTCCCCAATGTCCACCATAGTGAAATCCTCCCCGCTGTCCACCACATGGATGTCCTCCCCATTGACCACCACAGGGATGTCCTTCCCACAATTCAAAACATAAATATCCTTCCCAGTGTCCAACACAGGGATGTCCTACCAACTGTCCACAAGAGTGTCATGCTTCCAACTGTCCACGAAAAGGTCTTTCTCAATGTCCACAACAGGGACGTTCTTCCCACAGTCCACACCATATATGTCCTTCCAATGTCAACCACAAGGACATCCTTCCCACTGTTCTCCACAGGGAAGTCTTCTCTACTGTCCACCACAGGGATGTCTTTTCACAGTTCACCACAGGGAAGTCCTCCACACTGTCCACAACAGGCATGTCCTTTTCACTCTCCACCACAGGGACCTCCTTCCCACTATTCACCACAGAGAGGTCCTCTCTACTATCAACCAGAGGGATGTCATTTCCACTGTTCACCACAGGGATGTCCTCTGCACTGTCTATAAAAGGCATGCACTTTTCACTCTCCACCACAGGGACCTCCTTCTTACTGTCCACCACAGGGAAGTCGTCTCTAAAGTCCACCACAGGGATGTCCTTCCCACTGTCCACCACAGAAATGAACACCTTGCTGTCCACAAAAGGAACATACTTCCTAATGTCCAACTCAATGATGTCCTTTCCTCTGTCCACTGCAGGGACATCCTTCACACAGTCGACCACATGGTGGTTCTCTCCAATGTCCACCAGAGGGACATGCTTGCCACTGTGGAACACACGGAGTTCCTTTCCAATGTCCACAACATTTACATCCTTCCCACAATCCACCAATATCCTTCCCAATCTCCACCACGGGGACCTTCTTCCCACTGTTCACCACAGAGAGGTCCTCTCTACTATCCACCACAGATATGTCTTTACCACTGTCCACCTAAGTGATGACCTTCCCTCTCTCCACCACAGAGACATCATTTCCACTGTCCACCACAGGGAGTTCCACCCCAATGTCCACCAGAGTGACATACTTCCCACTGTTCACCACAAGGAGGTCTTTCCCAATTTCCAAAAGAGCGATGTCCTTCCCACAGTCCACAACATATATGTCCTTCCAATGTCGACCACAGGGACCTCCTTCTCACTGTCCACCATAGGGAAGTCGTATCTACTGTTCACCACAGGTATGTCATTTCCACTGTCCACCAAACTGATGTCCTCTGCTCTATCCACAACAGGCATGTCATTTCCATGATCTACCAGAGGGCCCTCCTGCCCACTGTCTACCACAGGGAAATTCTCTAAACTGTCCACAACACATATGTCTTTTCCACTGTCAAACACAGTGATGTCCTCCACCCTGTCCACAACAGGCATGTCCTTTCCATGGTCCACCACAGGGACCTCCTTCCCACTGTCCACCACAGGGAAGTCTTCTCTACTGTCCCCCACAGGAATGTCCTTTCCACTCTCCACCACATTGATGTCTTCTGCACTGTCCAAAACAAAAATATACATCCCACTATCCACCACAGAAACGTCCTTTCCACTATCCACCACAGGGAAGTCCTCCTAACTGTCCACCACAGGCACGTCCTTTTCCCTGTTCACCAAGGAGATGTCCTTTTCACTGTGCACCACAAGTACATTCTCCTGTGTACCACAAGGACATCCTTACCACTGTCCACAACATGGTTGTCCTCAACAATGTTCACTATAGGGTCATCCTCACTACTGTCCAAAACAAATATATCCTCCACACTGTAAACCACAGGGATATCCTACACTTTGTCCACCACAGGTATGTCCTCCCCACTGTCCACAACAGGAACATCCTCCTGCCTGTCCACCACAGAGATGTCCTCCCCACTGTCTACAACAGGGATGTCCTTTCCACAATTCAAAACAGAACGGTCCTCCTCGATGTCCACTACAGGGACGTCCTTCTCTCTGTCCACCTCGGTGATATCCTCCCCTCAGACCATAACAGGGATGTGCTTCACACTTTCCTCCACAGGGACATTCTCCTAACAGTCCACAAGAGGGTCATCCTTCCCACTGTCCACCAAAATGTCTTTTCCAATGTCCACAACAGGAATGGCTTTTCCACAGTCCACAACATATATGTCCCTCCAATGTCCACCACAGGGACCTCCTTCCCACTGTCCACCACAATGAAGTCCTCTCTACTGTCCATCACATGGATGACCTTTCCACTGTTTACCACAGGGATGTCCTCCCCACTGTCCAAAACAGGCATGTCCTTTTTAGTCTCCACCACAGGGACCTCCTTCCCACTCTCCACCACAGAGAACTCCTTTTTAATGTGCACCACAGGGTTGTTCTTTTCACTGTCCACTACAGGGATGTCCACCACACTGTCCAAAACAGGAATGTCCTTCTCACTCTCCACCACAGAAAGGTACACCCTTCTGTCCAAAACAGGAACATGCTTCCTAATGTCCATCTCAATGATGTCTATTCCTCTGTCCATGAGAGGGAGGTCCTTCCCACTGTCCACCATATTGTGGTCCTCTCCACTGTCCACCAGAGGGACATGCTTTGCACTGTAGAATACACGGAGACCCTTCTCAATATCCACAACATGTACATCCTTCCCACAATCCACAATATAAATGTTCTTCCCACTCTCCACACTGTTCACCACAGTGTGGTCCTTTCTACTATGCACCACAGGATGTACTTCCCACTGTCCACCTAAGTGACGACCTATACCTCTCTCCACCAAAGGGACATCCTTCCCAATATCTACCATAGGAAGTTCCTCCCCAATGTCCACCAGAGTGACATCCTTCCCATTGCTCACCACAGGAAGGTCTTTCCCAATGTCCACAACAGAGACATTTTTCCCACAGTCCACAACATATATGTCCTTCCAATGCCCACCACAGGGACACTCTTCTCACTGTCCACCACAGAAAATACTCTCTACTGTCCACCACAGCTATGTCCTTTCCACTGTCCATGACAAGGATGTCCTCTGCCCTGTCCACAACAGGCATCTCATTTCCATGGTCCACCACAGGGACCTCCTTCCTACTGTACACCACAAGGAAGTCCTCTATATTGTCCACCACAGGAATGTCATTTCCACCATCCACCAAAGTGATGTCCTCCGCACTGTCCACAACAGGCATGTCCTTCCCACTTTCCACCACAGAAATGTACACCCTGCTCTCCACAACAGGAACGTTCTTCCCAATGGCCACTAAATGATGTCCTCTGCTAGGTCCACCACTGAGATGTCCTTCCCATTGTCCACCACATGGTGTTTCTCCCCACTGTCCCCGAGAGGGACATGCTTCCCACTGTCCAACACACAGAAGTCCTTTACAATGTTCACAACATGGACGTATTTCCCACAAACCACAACATAATGTTCTTACCACTTTCCACCCCAGAGATTTCATCTGCACTCCCACTACAAGGACATCCTTCTCACTGTCCACCAAAGAGACATTCTCTTGTGCACCACAGGAGCATTTTGCTTACTGTCCTCAAGGCCCCCATCCACACTGTCCAACACAGTGATATACTCTCCACACTCAAACACAGAGACATCCTCCCACCGGTCCAAAAAACGGATGTCTTCAACACAATCAAACACAGCGAAGTCCTTCCCACTGTAAACAACAGGGACATCCTCCACTCTGTGCACCACAGGGATATCCTCCTGTGCACAACAGGGATGTCCTAACCACTGTCCACCACAGAGATGTCCTCCGCACTCTCCAACATATGGACATGCTTCCAAATATGAACCACAGGGACATTCTCCAGTGCATCACAGTAACATCCTCCCCACTGTCCATCACAGTGAAATCCTCCCCACAGTCCAACACTGGGATGTCCTCCCCACTGTCTACAACAGGGATGTCCTTCCCACTATTCACACCAGAAAGGTCCTCCCCTCTGTCCACCAAGAGGACGTCTTTCCCACTGTCCACCACGAGGAGGTCCTTTCCCCTGTCAACCATAGGCACACCCTTCCCAATGTCCACCACAAAGAGGTCTTTCTCAATGTCCACAACATGGACGTCTTTCCCACAATCCACAATATAAATGTCCTCCCCACTGTCCAACACATGAACCATCTTCCCACTTTTCACCAGAGAAAGGTCCTCTCTATTGTCCACCACAGTTATGTCTTTACCACTGTCCAAACCAGTGACATCCTCCACACTGTCCACAACAGGAATGTCCTTCCAACTGTCCACCTAAGTGATGTCCTCCCCTCTGTCCACAAAAGGGACATTCTTCCCACAGTTCACCAAAAGGAGGTCTTTCCCAATGTTCATAACAGAGATGTTCTTCCCACTGTCCACAACATAAAAGTGCTTCCCAGTGTCCAACACAGCGACCTCCTTCCCACTGTCAACCACATATAGGTCCTCTCTACTGTCCTTCAAAGTGATGTCATATCCACTGTCCACCACAGGGACATCATCCCCACTGTCCACAATAGGGATGTTCTTTCCACTGTCCACCACAGGGATGTCCTCCTCAGTGTCCACCACAGGAACGTACTACCCACTGTCTACAACAGGGACATACTAACAACAGTCTACCACAGGGAGTTCCTCCCCAATCTCCACCACAGGTAGGTTTTCTCCACTGTCCAACACAGTGACGTCATTTCAACTGTAGACCACAGAAATATTCTCCCCAATGTCCACAACACGGATGTCCTTCCCACTGTCCACAACAGAGATGTTCTACCAACTTCCTTCCACAGGAACATCCTACCCACTGTCTACCACAGGGATATTTTTCCCACTGTCCGCAAAAATAACGTTCTTCCCACTGTCCACCAAAGGTACATCTTTCAACTGTCCACCACAGAGACATCCTCCCAATTTCCAACACAGGGACATCCTCCCCACTGACCACCACAAGGACATCCTTCATACAGTTCACCATAGATTAGCCCTACTTGTTGCCCACCAAAAAGACGTCCTTCCCACTGTCCACCACAGGGACATTCTCCAAATTGTCCACCACAGTAACATCCTTTTCAATGTTCACTACTGGGATATCTTATACACCTTGCACAACATGGACATTTTCCTGTGCACAACAGGAATATCCTCTCCACTGTGCACCACAGCAATATCCTCCTTTGCACACGAGGGATGTCAGTAACACTGTCCACCCCAGAGCTGTCCTCTGCACTATCTAAGATAGGGACATCCTCCCCACTCTCCACCAAAGAAATGTCTTTCCCACTATTCACCACAGGGATGTCATCCCAAATGAACAACACAGAAGAGTCCTCTTCACTGTCCACCACAGGGATGTCCTTCTCACTGTCCACCACAGGGATGTCCTTCCCACTGTCCACCAGAAGTATATCTTTCCCACTGTTCACCACAAGGAAGTCCTTCCCGATATTGACAACAGGGACTCCCTTCCCACTGTCCACAACTTAAATGTTCTTCCCTCTGTCCACTACAGTGTGTTTCTCTCTACTGTCCACCACAGAGATGTACTTTCCAATGTCCACCAAAGGGACGTTTTCCTTTACACCAGAGAAACATCCTAACCACTGTCCACCACGAAAACATCCTCAACACTGTCCACCACTGTGACATCCTCTCCACTTTCCACCATGAGGAGGTCCTATTCACTGTCCACCACAGAAATATCTTTTCAACTATTCACATCAGGGACATCCTTACCAATAGCCACGACAGGGAGGTCCTCACCATGGTCCACAAAAGGGACGTCCTTTCCACTGTCCACCCCAGAAACATCCTCATCACTGTCAATCACAGGGACATCTTTACCACTGTCCATTACACAGAGGTCCTTTCTGCTGTCCACCACAGGGACATCCTTCACACTGTCCACCACAGGGAGAACCTCCCCACTGTCTACAACAGGGACGTCCTTCCCATTGTTTACCACATATACATCTTTTCACTGTCCAAAAAAGGACTTCATTCTCACTGTTTACCACAGGGACATCTTCCTAACTGTCCACCACACAAATATGTTCCCAACTGTCCACTACAGAAACATCCATCCCACTGTACATATCAGGGAGATACTCCCCATTTTCTTCAAAAAGAATGTCTATCCTACTGTCCACAAAAGAAAGTCCTACCCACTGTGCACCACAGGGACATCCCCCAATGGTCCACTCCAAGGAGTTCCTCCCCCCTGTCCACCACAGAGACGTTCTACCCACTACCCTCCACAGGGACATCCCACCCACTGTCTACCATAGGGATGTAATTCCTACTGTCCACCAAAGGGACATTCTTCCCACTGTCCACAAAAGATACATCTTACAACTCTCCACAACAGAGACATCCTCCCCAGTGTCCACCACAAGGACATCCTTCCCACTGACCACCACAAGGACGTCCTTCATACAGTCCACCATAGAGAAATCCTCCCTTTTGTCCACAAAAGAAACTTCCTTTTCACTGTCTACAACAGGTACATCCTCCAAATTGTCCATGACAGTGACATCTTTTTCACTGTCCACCACTGGGACATCCTACCCACTTTGCACAACACAGTCATTTTCCTGTGCATAACAGGGTTATCCTCACCACTGTGCACCACAGGGACATCCTCCTTTGCACACCAGGGATGTCAGCAACACTCTCCACCCTAGAGACGACCTTTGCACGCTCCACAACTATGACATCCTCCCCACTATCCACCAAAGAAAAGTCTTTCTCACTACTCACCACAGGGATGTCATCTCAAATGTCCAAAACAGAAAAGTCCTCTTCACTGTCCACCACAGGGATGTTCTTCCCACTGTCCACCTAAGTGATGTCCTCCTCTCTGTCCACAAAGGGACATTCTTCCCACAGTTCACCACAAGGAGGTCTTTCCCAGTGTCCACAACAGAGATGTTCTTCCCACAATCTACAACATAAATGTTCTTCCCACAGTCCACCCCAGTGTGTTTCTCTCTATTGTCCACCACAGGGACATCCTTCCCACTGTCCACCAAAGTGAGGTTCTTCCTGCTATCCACACAGAGGCATCCTTACCACTGTACACCACAGGGTCGTCCTCACCACTGTCCACCACAGGGATGTCCTTCCCACTGTTCACCCGAGGGACATCTTCCCCAATGTGCACAAAAGGGAAGTCCATTTACTGTCCACATCGATGTCCTTCCCACTGTCCAACACAGAGAGCTCTTTCCTGCTCTCTACCACAGGGACAGTCTTCCCACTGTCCACAATAGAACGACCTTTTCAATGTCCACCACAGCTACATCATTTCCACTGTCCACCAGAGGGACTTCCTTCCCATTGTACTCCACAGTGAGGTCCTTTCCGCTGTCCACCACAGAGACATTCTTCCCACTGTGCACCACAGAGGTGTCCCACCCCACTGTACACCACAAGGATGTCCTCCCCACTTAGCAAACAGGGATGTCATCCCCACTGTCCACCACAGAGACATCCTATACATGTAAACCACAGGGAGGTCCTCACTACTGTCCACCATAGGGACATACTCCCCTTGTCCACAACATGGACATCCTTTTAATGTCCACAAAAAGACAATATTCCCACAGTTTACCACAGGGATGTCCTCCCCATTGTCCACTACAAGGATGTTCTACACATTTTTCACCACAGGGAGGTCCAACAAACTGTCCAGCACAGGAATTTCCTCCCCACGGTCCATCAGAGAGAGGTCCTTGCCAGTGTCCACCACAGGGACGTCCTTTGGTGTACCACAAAGACATCCATAAAACTGTCCACCACAGGGTCATCTTCAGCAATGTCCAACACAGTGACGTCCTTCTCACTGTTCACAACAGGGACATGCGCCTGTGTACAACAGTGACATCCTGACCAATGTGCACCACAGGGACATTCTTTCCACTGTCCACCACAGGGACATCCTCCCCAATGTTCACTACAGAGTGTACCTCTTCACAGTCCACCACATGGACATCTTTCCCACTGTCCTCCAATGGGACATCCTCCTCATTTTGCAACACAGGGACATCTTCCTACACACAAAAGGGACGTCCTCACAACTGTGCACCACAAGAATATTCTTTCCACTATCCACAACAGAGATGCCCTTCATACTGTAGACCACAAAGATGTCTTTCCTGATATCAACCACAGGGACATTCTTCTCCATTTCCACCACAGAAACATCTTCCCCACAGTCCACCAAAGTGAAGTACTCCCCACATTCTGCCAGAGACGTCCATCCCACTGTCCACAACAGAAATGTTCTCCCACTGTCCACAACAGGGAGGTCCTCCCAACTGTCCACCACAGGAACATCCTTTACACGGTCCACCAAACAGATATCCTTCCCACTGTCCACCACAGGGACATCCTCCTGTGTGCTACAAGGACATCATTACCAATGTCCACAACATGGTTGTCCTCAACAATATGCACTACAAGGAAGTCCTCACCACTGTCCACCACACAAATATCCTCTGCACTGTAAACCACAGGGAAACTCTACCAACTCTCCACAACAGGGAGGTCCTCCACTCTGTCCACAACAGGGACATCCTTCTGCCTGTCCACCACAGTGATGTCCTCCCCACTGTCCTCCAAAGGGACGTCTTTGCCACTGTCTACCACAAGGAAATAATTTCAATGGTCCACCACAGGGAAGTCCTCTTCAATGTACACCACAAGGATGTCCTTCCCACTGTACACCACAGGAACATCCTCCTGTGCACAACAGGGATGTCGTAACCACTGTCCACCACAGAGATGTCCTCCGCACACTCCACCATATGGATATCCTTCTGACTATACACCACAGGGACATTCTCCAGTGCACCACAGTAACAACCTCCCCACTTTCAATGACAATGAAATCCTCCCCAATGTCGACCACCAAGGTGTTTTCCATACTGTCTACAAGAGGGATGTCCTTCCCAAAATTCAAAACAGAAAGGTCCTCCCTGCTGTCCACCACAGGGATATCCTTCCCTCTGTCCACCTCAATGATATCCTCCCCTCAGACCATAACATGTATGTCCTTCCCACTTACCACCACAGGGACGTCCTCTCCACTGTCCACAGAGGGTCATCCTTCCCACTGTCCACCAAAAGTTCTTTCCCAATACCCACAAAGGGATGTCCTTCCTTTGTCCACACCATATATGTCCTTCCAATGTCCACCACAGGAACCTTCTCCCCACTGTCCACCACAGGGAAGTCCTCTCTACTGTCCACCACACATATGTCCTTTCCACTACTCACCACGGGGATGTCCTCTGCACTGTCCATAACAGCCATGCTCTTTTCACTCTCCACCACAGGGACCTCTTTCCCACTGTCCACCACAGGTAGGTCCTCTGTACTGTCTACCACAGGGATGTCCTTACCACTGTCCACCTAAGTGATGACCTCCCCTTTCTTCACCACAGGGACATCCTTCCCACTGTCCACCATAGGGAGTTCCTCCCCAATGTCCCCCAGAGGGACATCCTTCCCACTGTTCACCACAAGGAGGCATTTCCCAATGTCCACAACATATATGTCTTTCCAATGCCCACCACAGGGACCTCCTTCTTAATGTCCACCACAGGGAAGTCCTGTCTACTGTCCACCACAGGAATGTCACTTCCACTGTTCACCAAAGGGACATCCACTGCACTGTACACAGCAGGCATGTCCTTCCCACTGTCCACCACAGAAAGGTACACCCTGCTGTCCACAATAGGAACGTACTTCCCAATGTCCACTAAATGATGTCTTCTCTTATGTCCACCACAGAGACGTCCTTCCCACTGTCCACCACATGGTATTCCTCCCCACTATGCATGAGACGGACATGCTTCCCATTGTCCAACACACGGAGGTCCTTCCCAATGTCCACAACATGGAATTTCTTCCCACAATCCAAAACATAAATGTCCTCCCCACTGTCCAACACATGGACCTTCTTCCCACTGTTCACCATAGAAAGGTCCTCTCTACTGTCAACCACAGGGATGTCTTTAACACTGTCCATACCAGTAACATCTCCCCACTGTCCACAACAGGTATGTCCTTCCCACTGTCCACCACAGAAAAGTCCTCCCAGCTGTTCACCACAGGGATGTCCTCCACACTGTTCATCTAAGTGACGTCCTCCCCTCTGTCCACAAGAGGGACATTCTTCCCACAGTTCACCACAAGGAGGTCTTTCCCAATGTTCATAACAGAGATGTTATTCCCACAGTCCACAACTTAAATGTCCTTCCAACTGTCCACCACAGGAACCTCCTTTCTACTGTCCACCAAGGGACTTCCTCTCTACTGTCCATCAAAGTGATGTCCTTCCCACTGTCCACCACAGAAAAGTCCTCTCCACTGTCCTCCACAGGGACGTCATTTCAACTGTCCACCACAGAAATATTCTCCCCACTGTCTACAACAGGGATGGCCTTCTCACTGTCCACAACAGAGACGTTCTACCCACTACCCTCCACAGGGACATCCTAACTACTGTCTACCACAGGGACGTCCTTCCAACAGTGGACCAAAGGGACATTCTTCCCACTGTCCACAAAAGGTACATCTTTCAACTGTCCACCACAGAGACATCCTCCCCAGTGTCCACCATAGGGACATGCTTCCCAATGAACACCACAAGGACATCCTTCATACAGTCCAAAATAGAGAAGTCTCCCCTGTTGTCCACCAAAGGGAAGTTCTTCCCACTGTCCACCACAGGGACATAATCCAAATTGTCCACCACAGAGACATCCTTTTCACTGTTCACCACTGGGACATCCTACCCACTTTGCACAACAGGGACATTTTCCTGTGCACAACAGGAATATCCTCACCACTGTGCTCCACAGGGACATCCTCCTTTGCACACCAGTTATGTCAGCAATACTCTCCACCTCAGAGATATCATCTGGACTCTCCATGACAGAGACATCCTCCCCACTATGCATCAAAGAAACGTCTTTCCCACTATTCACCACAGAGATATCATCCCAAATGTCCAACACAGAAAAGTCCTCTTCACTGTCCACCACAGGGATGTCCTTTCCCCTGTCCACCAAGGGATGTCCTCCCCAATGTCCAGCAGAGAAATATCCTTCCCACTGTTCACCACAAAGAGGTTTTTCCCAATATCGACAACAGGGACTTCCTTCCCACTGTCCACAACATAAATGTTTTCCCCACTGTCTACCACAGTGTGTTTCTCTCTACTGTCCACCACAGAGATGTACTTTCCACTGTCCACCAAAGGGACATTTTCCTTTGCAACAGAGAAACATCCTCTCCAGTATCCAGCAAAAAAATCTTCCTCACCACTGTCCACCACTGTGACATCCTTTCCACTTTCCACCATGAGAAGGTCCTCTCCACTGTCCACCACAGAAACATCCTTTCCACTGTTCACCACAGGAACGTCATTCCCAATAGCCAAAACAGGGAGGTCCTCACCACTGTCCACAACAGTGATGTCCTTTCCACTGTCCACCAAAGAAACATCCTCATCACTGTCTATCACAGGGACATCTTTAACACTGTCCACCACAGAGAGGTTCTCCCTGCTGTCAACCTCAACCTCAGGGACGTCCTTTACACTGTCCACCACACTAACATCCTCTCAGTTTCCCGAAACAAAAACATCCTCCCCACTGACCATCACAAGGACGTCCTTCATACAGTTCACCATAGAGAAGTCCTCCCTGTTGTCTACTAAAGGGATGTCCTCCAAACTGTCCAACACAAGGACATCCTCCTGTGCACAAGAGATGTCCTTACCACTGTTTACCACAGGGACATACGTTGCATTGTCCACCACTAGGACGTCATTCCCATTGTCCACCAAAGTGAGGTCCTCCCTGCTTTATACCACAGGGGCATGCTTACCACTGTCTACCACAGGGTCGTCCTCACCACTGTCCACCACAGGGATGTCCTCCCCACTGTTCACCAGAGAGATATCCTTCCCAGTGTTCACCACAAGGAGATCTTTCCCAATATCAACAACAGGGACTTCCTTCCCACTGTCCACAACATCAATGTTCTTTTCACTGTCGACCACAGTGTGTTTCTCTTTACTGTCCACCACAGAGATGTACTTTCCACTGTCCTCCAAAGGGATATTTTCCTTTGCGCCAGAGAAACTTCCTCACTACTATCCACCACAGAAACTTCCCCACCACTGTCCACCACTGTGACGTCCTTTCCAATTTCCACCATGAGAAGGTCCTCTCCACTGTCCAACACAGAAACATCCTTTCCACTGTTTACATCAGGGAGGTCCTTATCAATAGCCATGATAGGGAGGTCCTCACCACTGTCCACAACAGGGACGTTTTTTTCACTGTCCACCACAGAAACATCCTCATCACTGTCTATCACAGGGACATCTTTACCACTGTCCACCACAGAGAGGTCCTCCCTGCTGCCTACCACAGGGACGTCCTTCACACTGTCCATCACAGTAACGTCCTCTCAGTTGCCCAAAACAGAAACGTCCTCCCCACTGTCCACCACAGGGACGTCCTACTTACTGTCCACCACAGGGAGAACCTCCCCACTGTCTACAACAGGGACATCCTTCCCATTGTCCACCAAATGGACATGCTTTTGCTGTTCACAAAAATGACTTCCTTCACACTGTTTACAACAGGGATGTCTTACTAACTGTCCACCACAAAACTATGTACCCAACTGTCCACTACAGAAACATCCATCCCACTGTACACAACAGGGATGTACTCCCAACTGTCCTCCACAAGGATGTCCATCCCACTGTCTACAACAGAAAGTTCCTACCCACTGTCCATCACAGGGACATCCTCCCAATTGTCCATCCCAAGAAGATCCTCCCCCACAGTCCACCACAGGGATGTCTTTAACACTGTCCACCAAAGGGGCATCCTTCTCACTGTCCACAACACGGACATCATTCCAACTGTCCAACACATGGACGTCCTTCCCACTGTCCACGACAGGGACGTCCTACCCTACAGTCCACCAGCGTGTGGTCCTCCCCACTGTCCACCACATGGATGTCTTACTGTGCACAACATGGATGTCCTCACCACTGTGCACCACACAGAAATACTTTGATTGTCCACCACAGGGACGTCATTCCAACTGTTTACCAAAGTGAGGTCCTCCCTGCTGTCCACCACAGGGGCATCCTTACCACTGTCCACCACAAGGTCATCCTCACCACTGTCCACCACATTGATGTCCTTCCCACTGGTCACCAGAGGGACATCTTCCCCAATGGGCACAAAAGGGATATCCTTTTACTGTCCAAAACAGGGATGTCCTTCCCACTGTCCACTACAGAGAGGTCCTCCCTGCTCTCCACCACAGGGACAGTCTTCCCACTGTCTACCATAGAATGTCTTTTCCACTGTCCACCACAGATACATCCTCTCCACTGTCCACCAGAGGGATGTCCTTCCCATTGTACACCACAGAGAGGTTCTTTCCCCTGTCCACCACAGAGACATTCTTTGCACTGTCAAACACAGAGATGTCTTCCCCACTGTCCACCACATGGATGTCCTTTTCATTTTAAACAGGTATGTCCTCCACACTGTCCACCACAGAGACTTCTTACCCATGTCCACCACAGGGAGTTCCTCCCCAATGTCCACCATAGGGACATACTCCCCTTGTCAACAACATGGACATCCTTCCACAGTCCACAAAAAGGATATTATTCCCACAGTTTACCACAGTGATGTCCTCCCCACTGTTCACTACTGGGAGCTGCTACACACTGTCCACCACAGGGAGGTCCTCCCAACTGTCCACCAAAGGGATGTCCTTTCCACAGTCCAACAAACTGAAGTCCTTCCCACTGTTCACCACAGGGACATCCTCCTGTGTACTACAAGAACATTTTTACCACTGTCCACAATATGGTTGTCCTCAACAATATGCACTACAGGGAAGTCATCACCGTGGTCCTCAACACGAATATCCTCCAAACTGTGAACCACAGTAACATCTTACCCACTGTCCACCACAGGGAGGTCCTCCACTCTGTCCTTCACAGGAACATCCTTCTGCCTCTCCACCACAGTGATGTCCCTTCCACTGTCCTCCAAAGGAACGTCCTTCCCGCTGTCAACCACAAAGACATCATTTCAATGGTCCAGCACAGGGAAGTCCTCTTCACTGTCCAACACAGTGATGTCCTTCCCACTGTACACCACAGGGACATCACCCTGTGCACAACAGGGATGTTCTTACCACAGTCCACCCCAGAGATGTCTTCTGCACTCCCACTACAAGGACATCATTCTCACTGTCCGCCAAAGAGACATTCTCTTGTGCACCACAGGAGTGTTGTCATTACTGTCTGCAAGGCCCACATCAACACAGTCCACCACAGTGAAATACTCTCAACACTCAAACACAGAGACATCCTCCCAACTGTCCACAACATGGATGTCTTCCAAACTATCAAACACAGCGAAGTGCTTTCCACCATAAATAACAGGGACATCTTCCCCACTGTGCACCACAGGGACATCCTCCTGTGCACAACAGGGATATCGTAACCACTGTCCACCACAGAGATGTCCTCCGCACTCTCCACCATATGGACATCCTTCCAACTATGCACCACAGGGACATTCTCTACTGCACCACAGTAACATCCTCCCCACTGTCCATCACAGTGAAATCCTCCCCACTGTCCACCACTTTGATGCCCTCCCCTCTGTCTACAATAAGGATGTCCTTCCCACTATTCACACCAGAAAGCTCCTTCCCTCTGTCCACCAAGAGGACGTCCTTCCCACTGTCCACCTCAGTGATATCCTCTCCTCAGATCATAACAGGTATGTCCTCCCCCACTGTCCACCAAAGACACACCCTTCCTACTGTCCACCACAAAGAGGTCTTTCCCAATGTCCACACCAGGGACGTCCTTCCTACAGTCCACAACATATATGTCCTTCCCACTGCCAACCACAGGGACCTCCTTCCCACTGTCCACCACAGGGATGTCCTTTACACTGTCCACCACATTGACATCCTCCACACTGTCCTCAACAAACATGTACATCCCTCTGTCCACCACAGAAACGTCCTTTCCACTGTCCACCACAGGAAGGTCCTCTCTACTGTCCACCACAGGAACATCCTCCTTTGTACCACAAGGACTTCCTTACCCTTGTCCACAACATGGTTGTCCTCACCAATGTACACTACAGGGACGGCCTCACCACTGTTAACAACATGAATATCCTCCACAATGTAAACCATCCTACACCTTGTCCACCACAGGGAGGTCCTCCCCACTGTCCACAACAGGAACACTTTTCTGCCTGTCCACCATACTGATGTCCTCCCCACTGTACACCTCAGGGACATCACCCTGTGCAAAACAGGGATGTTCTTACCACTGTATACCACAGAGATGTCCTCTGCACTTCCCACTACAAGGACATACTTCTCACTGTCCAGCAAAGAGACATTCTCTTGTGCACCACAGGAACGTTGTTCTTACTGTCTAAAAGGTCATCATCTGCACTGTCAACCACAGTGAAATCCTCTCAAATCTCTACCACAATGACATCCTCCCAACTGTCCACAACAGTGATGTCCTCCCAACTATCAAACACAGTGAAGTCCTTCCCACTGTAAACAACAGGGACATCTTCCCAACTGGGCACAACAGGGATGTCCTACCCAATGTCCACCACAGAGATGACCTCCACACTCTCTACCATATGGATTTCTGCACTGTCCTCAACAAACATGTACATCTTACTGACCACCACAGAAACGTCCTCTCCACTTTCCACCCCAGGAATATCCTCTGCACTGTCCACCACAGTGAAATCCTACCCACTGTCCACCACAGGGATGTCCTCCCCACTGTCTACAACAGGGATGTCCTTCCCACAATTCAAAACAGAAAGTTCTGTCCTGATGTCCACCACAGGGACGTCCTTCCCTCTGTCCACCTCAGGGATATCCTCCCCTTGAACCAGAACAGGGATATTCTTCCCACTTTCCACCACAGGGACGTCCTCCCCACTGTCCACAAGAGGGTCATCCTTCCCACTGTCCACCAAAATGTCTTTCCCAATGTCCACAACAGGTACGTCCTTCCATCCGTCCACACCATATATGTCCTTCAAATGTCCATCCACAGGGACCTCCTTCCCAATGTCCACCACAGCAGGTCCTGTCTACTGTCCACCACAGGGATGTTTTTTCCACTGTTCACCACATGGATGTTCTCCACACTGTTTACAACAGGGCTGTCCTTTTCACTATCCACCACAGGGACCTCCTACCCACTGTCCTCCACAGGGAACTCTTCTCTAATGTCCACCACAGGGATGTTCTTTCTTCTGACCACCACAGTGACGTCCTCCGCCCTGTCCACAAAAGGCATGTCCTTTCCATGGTCCACCACATAGACCTCCTTTCCATTGTCCACCACAGTGAAGTCCCCTTTAGTGTCCACCAGAAGGATGTCCTTTCCACTGTCCAACAAAGGGACATCCACCACACTTTCTACAACAGGCATGACCTTCCCACTGTCCACCACAGAAAGGTACACCCTGCTGTCCAAAACAGGAACGTATTTCCCAATGTCCACTAAATAATGTCCTCTCCTAGGTCCACCACAGAGAGGTCCTTCCCACTGTCCAACACCTGGTGTTCCTCCCCAAATTCCATGAGAGGGACATGCTTCCCACTGTCCATCACACGGAGGTCCTTCCCAATGTACACATCCTGGACGTCTTTCCCACAATCCACAACATAAAAATCCTCCCCAAAGTCCAACACATGGACCTTCATCCCACTGTTCAAAACAGAAAGGTCCTCTCTACTGTCCACCACAGGGAAGTCCTTACCACTGTCCAAAACATTGACATCCTCCACACTGTCCACAAAAGTGATGTCCTTCCCACTGTCCACCAAAGAGACGTCCTTCCCACTGTCCACCACAGGGACATCCTGCAAATTGTCCACCACAGTGACATCATTTTTACTGTTCACCACTGGGACATCTTACAAATGTTGCAGAACACAGACATTTTCCTGTGCACAACAGGAATATCCTCTCCACTTTACACCACAGGGACATGCTCCTTTGCACACCAGGGATGTCAGCAACACTCTCCACCACAGAGCTGACCTCTGCACTCTCCATGGCAGGAACATCCTCCCCCGCTATCCACCAAAGAAACATCTTTCCCACTATTCACCACAGGGATGTCATCCCAAATGCCCAACACAGAAAAGTCCTCTTCACTGTCCACCACAAGGATGTCCTTCCCCTGTCCACCAGTGGAATATCCTTCCCACTATCCACCAAAGAAACGTCTTTCCCACTATTCACGACAGGGATGTCATCCCAAATCTCCAACACAGAAAAGTCCTCTTCACTGTCCACCACAGAGATGTCTTTCCCCTGTCCACTACAGGCATGTCCTCCCCACTGTCCACCAGAGGGATGTACTTCCCACTGTTCATCACAAGGAGGTCCTTCCCAATATCAACAACAGTGACTTCCTTCCCACTGTCCACAACATAAATATTTTCCCTCTGTCCACCACAGTGTGTTTCACTCTACTGTCCACCACAGAGATGTACTTTCCACTGTCCACCAAAGGGATGTTTTCCTTTGCCCCAGGGAAACATTCTCACCAGTATCCACCACAGAAACTTCCTCACCACTGTCCAACACTGTGATGCCCTTTCCACTTTCCACCATGAGAAAGTCCTCTCCACTGTCCACCACAGAAACATCATTTCCACTGTTGACATCAGGGATGTCCTTACCAATAGCCACGACAGGGAGATCCTCACCACTGTCCACAACAGGAACGTCCTTTCCACTGTCCACCACAGAAACATAATCATCATTGTCTATCACAGGGGCATCTTTACCACTGTCCACCACAGAAAGGTCCTCCCTGCTGCCCACCACAGGGATGTCCTTTACACGGTCCACCACAGTAATGTCCTCTCAGTTGTCCAAAACACAAACGTCCTCAACACTGTCCACCACAGGGTCATCCTACTTACTGTCCACCACAGGGAGAACCTCCCCACTGTCTACAACAAGGATGTCCTTTCCATTGTCCATTATATGGACATTCTTTTGCTGTCCACAAAAAGGACTTCATTTCCACTGTTTACCAGAGGGACATCTTCCTAACTGTCCACCACACAAATATGTTCCCAACTGTCCACTACAGAAACATCCATCCCACTGTACACAACAGGGACATACTCCCCACTGTCTTCCACAAGAATGTCTATCCAACTGTCCACAACAGAAAGATCCAACCAACTGTCCACCAGAGAGACTTTCTCCCAACTGTCCACTCCGAGGAGTTCTTCCTCACAGTCCACCACAGGTATGTTCTTCCAACTGTCCACCAAAGGGACATCTTTCCCACTGTACACAACACAGACATCATCCCCACTGTCCACCACATGGATGTCCTTTCCACTGTCCACCACAGCAATGTCCTAATAGACAGTCCACCGAAGTGTGGTCCTCCCCACAGTCCACCACAAGGACTTCCTCCTGTACACAACAGGGTTGTCCTCACCACTGTGAACCACAGAGACATACTTTGCATTGTCCACCACAAGGATGTCCTTCCCACTGTCCACCAAAGGAACATCCTTCACACTTTCCACCAAAGTGAGGTCCTCCCTGCTGTCCACCACAAGGGCATCCTTACCACTGTCCACCACAGTGTCATTCTTACCACTGTCCACCACTGGGATGTCCTTCTAACTGTATAAAAAGGGAAGTCCTCTCAGCTGTACACGTCAGGGATGTCCTCTTTACTTACTACCACAGAAACTTTCTCCCCAGTTCCACCAGAGGAACATCCTCACCACTATCCACCAGAGGGATGTCCTCTCCACTCTCCAATACAGAAACATCTTCCCCACTGTCCACTACAGGGACGTCCTTCCCACTGTCCACCACAGGGAGGTCCTCTCCACTGTCCACCACAGGCATGTCCACCACAGGAAGGTCCTCTTCAATGTCCACCACAAAAATAACAAATCCACTGTCCACCACAGAAATGTCCTCATCACTGTCCATCACTGGGACATCTATCCCACTGTCAATCACAGAGAGGTGTCTCTGCTGTCCACCACAGGGACGTCCTTACTACTGTCTAAAACAGTAATGTCCTCCCCACTGTACAAAACAGGGATGTCCTCCCCACAGTCCACTCCATGTACGTCCTACACACTGTCCACCACAGTGAGGTCCTTCCTACTGTCCACCACAGAGAGGTCCTCCCAGGTGTCCACCACAGGGACATTCTTCTCACTGTTACCATAAGGACATCCTCCCCACTATATACCACAGGAACATCCTCTTTTGCACAACAGTGATGTCGTCACCCATGTGCACCACAAGAATATCTTCCTGTCCACACCCGGGATGTCCTCACAACTGTCTACCACAGAGATGTTCTTTGCACACTCCACTGCAGGGACATAATTCCCAATATCCACCAAAGGATGTTCTCCTTTGCACCAGAGAAACATCCACACCACTGTCCACCAAAAAACGCCCTCCATACTCTCGGCAAAAAAAAAAAAAAAAAACGTATTCCCCACAGTCCACCAAAAAATATTCCTTTCTACAGTCCACAACAGGGACGTCCTGCCCACTGTCTACCACAGGGAGGCCTTTCGCACTGTCTACAAAAGAGAGTTCCTCCCAGCTGTCCACCACAGGGTCATCTTTCTCACTGTTCACCACAAGGATATCCTCCCCACTGTGCACCACAAGGACATCCTCCCATTCAAAACAAGGATGTCCTCACCATTGTGCACCACAGGAACATCATCCTGTGCACACTAAGGATGTCCTCACCACTGTCTACCCCAGAGATGTTCTCCACACTCTCCACGACAGGGACATCATTCACAATGTCCACAAAAGGAATGTTCTTCTTTGCACCAGAGAAACATCCTCACCACTCTCCACCACATGCTGTCCTCCCCACTGTCCAACACAGGTACATACTCTGCACTCTTCACCAAAGGGAAGTCCTCTCCACTGTCCAAAACAGGGTCGCCCTTCCAACTATCCACCACAGGGACATGCTTCCAACTGTCCCTCAGAAAGACATCCTTCCAATTGTCTACCACAGGGACATCCTCCCCAGTGTCAACCAAAGTGATGACCACCCCACTGTCCACCACAGGGATGTTTTCCACACAGTCCAACACAGGGGTGACCTCACCAATGTCCACCACAGTGACATCCTACTGTCCATCACAGGGAGGTCTTCCCCACTGTCCACAACATGGATGTCCTTCCCACTGTAAACCAAAGAAATGTCCTTCACACAGTCCACCACAGGGACATCCTTCCAACTGTCAAATACATGGCCATCCACCCCATTGTTCACCACAGGGAGGTCCTCCCCACCATCCACCAGAGGGAGGTCTTCCCCATAGTCCACCACACGGATGTCCTCCACAGTATAATCCACAGGCATGTCCTCCTCAGTGTGCACTACAGTGAAGTACTCACCACATTATACCACAGGGATGTCATTCCCACTGACCACCTCAGTGACTACCTCCTCTCTTTCCATCACAGGGACATCCTATTCACTGTCCACCACAGAAAGGTTCACCCTGCTGTCCACCACAGGGACATCCTTACCACTATTTAACACAGGGTCGTCTTCACCAATGTCCACCACAGGGAAATCCTTCCCACTGTTCACCACAGGAACATCCTTTCCACTGTGCACCACAGGGACTTTCTTCTGTGCATAACAGAAATGTTCTTACCACTTTCCATCACAGAGATGTCCTCTGCACTCTCTACTTCAGGAAAATCTTTCCCACTGTCCACCAAAGACACATTTTCTTGTGCACTACAGGAACGTCCTCACCACTGTCCAATACAGGGATGTCCTCATCACTGTCCAGCACAGGGATTTCCTTACCACTGTCCACCACAGAAACATCCTCCACACTGTTCACACCAGGGATGTCCTTCTTCCTGTCCACTACAGGGATGTCCTCCCACTCTCCACAATAAGACATCCTTCTCACTGTCCACCACAGGGATGACATCCCAGCTGTCCAAAACAGAGAGTTCCTTTTCACTGTCCACCACAAAGATGTATTTTGCACTGTACATTACAGGGATGTCCTTCCAACTGTCCACCAGAGGGACCACTGTTCACCACAAGGAGGTCCTTCCCAATGTCCACAAAAGGGTCGTTCTTTTTACTGTCCACAACATAAATGTCCTTCTCACTCTCCAAAACAGGGACATCCTTTCCACTGTCTACCACAGGGAGGTCCTATCTACTGCCCACCACCGTGATGTCCTTTCTGCTGTCCAACCACAGGGACGTCTTCCTCACTGTCCACCACAAGGACATCATTCCCACTGTCCACCACTAAAACCACCTCCCCACTGTCCACTATGAAACGTCCTACACTCTGTCAGCCACAGAGACATCCTTCCCAATGTCCACCACAGGGATATTCTCACCAATGTACAACACAGAGTTGTCCTCAGCACTTTTCACCACAGGGACATCTTTTCCCTGTCAACCTAAAAGGCGTCCACCCCACTGTCCACCACAAAGATGTTTCCCCACTGTCCACAACAGGGGCATCCAAAACAATGTCCACCACAGGGGTGTTCTTTCCCATTGTTCAAAACAGGAACATCCTCCCAACTGTGCACCACAGGGACATCCTCCTGTGCACAACAGGTTCTTCCTCATGACTGTGCACCACAGGGACATCTTCCAGTGCACAACAGGGACGCCTTCACCACTGTCCACCTCAGAGATGTCCTCTGAACTCTCCAAAACAGAAACATTCTTTTCATGGTCCATCAAAATGATGTTCTCCAGTGCACCACAGAATCGTCCTCACCACAGTTTATTGCAGGGATGACCACCCCACTGTCCAGCACAGGGACATCCTCCCCACTGTTCACAACAGGGATGTCCTTACTACTGTCCACCACAGGGACGCCCTTTCCACTGTCCACCAAAGGGACGTCTTTTCCACTGTCCACCTCAGTGATGTTCTTTCCACTGTCCACCAAAGGGATGTCCTTTCCAAAGTCCACCACAGTGACATTCTTCCAATTGTCCACCACATGGACATCCTCACCACTGTCCATCACATGGATGTCCTCACCAATGTCTACCAAAGGATATACTTCCCACTGTCCATCAAAGGGATGTCCTTCCAATTGTTCACCACTGGGACATCCTCCAAATTGTCCACCACAATGATATCCTTCCCCAGTCTACCACAGAGATGTAAACCCAACTGTCTACCACAGAGATGTTTCCCCACTGTCCACCACATGGCTGTCATCACCAATGTCCACCACTGGGTTGTTCTTTCCCACTGTTCAAAACATGAATATCCTCCCTACTGTGCAACACAGTAACATCCTCCTGTGCACAACAGGATCATCCTCATGACTGTGCACCACAGGGACATCTTCCAGTGCACACCAGAGACATCTTCACCACTGTCCACCGCAGAGATGTCCTCTGGACTCTCCAAAACAGGGACATCCTTCAAACGGTCCACCAAAGGTCACGTTCTCCAGTGCACCACTGAAAGGTCCTAAATACTGATCATGAAAGTGATGTCTTCCCCACTGTCCATCACACAGACATCCTTCCCACTGTCCACCACAGGGACATCCTTCCCACTGTCCACAACAGGGATGTCTTTTCCACTGTCCACCACAAGGTCAATCTTCCCACTGTCAACCACAGGGACGTCCTTCCCACTGTCCACCACAGTGACATCCTCCAAAATGTCCACCACAGTGACTTTCTTTTCACTGTTCACCACTGGGACATCCTACACACTTTGCACAACAGGGACATTTTCCTGTGCACAACAGGGATGTCCTCACCACTGAGTACCACAGGGACATCCTCATTGGCACACCAGGGATGTCAGCAACATTCTCATCCCCAGAGATATCCTCTGCACTCTCCCCGACAGGGACATCCTCCCCACGATCCACCAAAGAAACGTCTTTCTCACTATTCACCACAGGGATGTCATCCCAAATGTCCAACACAGAAAAGTCCTCTTCACTGTCCACCACACAGATGTCCTCCCCACTGTCCACCAGAGAGATATCCTTCCCACTGTTCACCACAAAGGGGTCCTGCCCAATATCGACAACAGGGACATCCTTCCCACTGTCCACAGCATAAATGTTCTTCCCACTGTCCACCACAGTGTGTTTCTTTCTACTGTCCACCATAGAGATGTACTGTCCACTCTCCACCAAAGGGATGTTTTCCTTTGCACCAGAGAAACTTCCTTACCACTTACCACCACAGGAACGTCCTCACCACTGTCCACCTCTGTGACGTCCTTTCCACTTTCCATAATGTGGAGGTCCTCTCAACTGTCCACCACAGAAATATCCTTTCCACTGTTCACCACAGGGACATCCTTCCCAATATCCATGACAGGGAGGTCCTCATCACTGTCCACAACAGTGACGTCCTTTATACTGTCCACCACAGAGAGATCCTCATCACTATCTATCACAGGGACATCTTTACCACTGTCGACCACACAGAGGTCCTCTTTGCTGTCCACCACAGGGATATCCTCCACACTGTCCTCCACAGTAACATGCTCTCAGTTGTCAAAAACAAAAACGTACTCCCCACTGTCCACCACAAGGACATCCTACATACTGCCCACCAAAGGGAGAACCTCCCCACTGTCTACCACAGGGACATCCTTCCAATTGTCCACCACATGGACATTTTTTTGCTGTCCACAAAAAGGACTTCCTTACCACTGTGTACCACAGAGATGTCTTTCTAACTGTCCACCTCACATATATGTTCCCAACTGTCCACTTAGATACATATCTATCCCACTCTACACAACAGGGACATACTCCCCAATGTCCTCCACAAGGACATCCATTCCACTATCCACAACAGAAAGGTCCTACCCACTGTCCACCACAGGGACATCCTCCCAACTCTCTGCCCCAAGCAGTTCCTCCCCCACAGTCCACCACAGGGACGTCCTTCCCACTGTCCACCAAAGGGACATCCTTCCCACAGTCAACAACACAGACATCTTCCCCACTGTACACCACATGGATGTCCTTTCCACTGTCCACCACAGGGACATCCTACCCCACAATCCACCTGAGTTTCATCCTCTCCACTGTCCACCCCAAGGACATCCTCCTGTGCACAACAGGGATGTCCTTCCCACAATTCAAAACAGAAAGGTCCTCCCTGTTGTCCACCAAAGGGAAGTCCTTCCCTCTGTCCACCTCAGTGATATCCTCCCCTCAGACCATGACAGGGATGTCCTTCCCACTGTCCACCAAAGAAAAGTCCACCCTGCTGTCCACCACAGGGATGTCCTTCCCACTGTCCCCCTAAGTGAAGTCCTCCCCTCTGTCCACAAGAGGGACATTCTTCACACAGTTCACCACAAGGATGTCTTTCCCAATGTCCACAACAAAGATGTTCTTCCCACAGTCTACAACATAAATGTCCTTCCCACTGTACACCACAGGGATGTCCTCTCTACTGTCCATCAAAGTGATGTCCTTTCCACTGTCCTCCAGAGGTACGTCCTCCCCACTGTCCACCACAGTTACATCCTCCCCACTGTCCACAGCAGAGATGTTCTTTACATTGTCCAACAGAGGGACATTCTTCCCAGTTTCCACCAGTGGTATGTACTACCCACTGTCTACCACAGGGATGTCCTACCCACTGTCTTCCACAGGGAGGTCCTCCCAAATCTTCACCACAGGTAGGTCCTCTCCACTGTGCACCACAGGGACGTCATTTCAACTGTCTATCACAGAAATATTCTCCCCACTGTCCACAACAGTGATGTTTTTCCCACTGTCCACCACAGAAAACTCCACCCCGCTGTCCACCACAGGGATGTCCTTCCCACTGTCCACCTAAGTGATGTCCTCCCCTCTGTCCACAAGAGGGACATTCTTCCCACACTTCACAAAAAGGAGGTCTTTCCCAATGTCCACAACAGAGATGTTCTTCCCACAGTCCACAACATAAATGTCCTATCCACTGTCCATCACAGGGACATCCTTTCCACTGTCTACAGCAGGGATGTTCTTTTCACTGTCCACCACAGAAACGTACTACCCACTGTCTACCACAGGGACGTCCTACCCACTGTTTTCCACAGGAAGATCCTTCCAAATCTTCACCACAGGTGCCATTTCAACTGTCAACCACAGAAATATTCTCCCCACTGTCCACAACAGCTATGTCCTCCCATTGTCCACCACAGAGACATTCTACACACTACCCTCCACAGGGACATCCTACCCACCGTCTACCATAGGGATGTCATTCCCACTGTCCACCACAGGGATGTTCTTCCCATTGTCCACCAAAGGTACATCTTTCAACTGTGCACGACAGAGATATCCTCCCCAGTGTCCACCACAAGGACATCCTTCCAACTGACCACCACAAGGACATCCTTCATACACTCCACCATAGAGAAATCTTCCCTGTTGTCCACCAAAGGGAAGTCCTTTCCACTGTCCACCACAGGGACATAATCCAAATTGTCCACCACAGTTACATCCTTTTCACTGTTCACCACTGGGACATCCTACCCACTTTGCACAACAGGGACATTTTCCTGTGCACAACAGGGATACCCTCAACACTGTGCTCCACAGGGACATCCTCCTTTGCACACCAGGGATGTCAGCAACACTCTCCACCTCAGAAATATCATCTGCACTCTCCACGACAGGGACATCCACTATCCACCAAAGAAACGTCTTTCACACTATTCAACACAGGGATGTCATCCCAAATATCCAACACAGCAAAGTTGTCTTCATTGTTCACCACAGGGATGTCATTCCCACTGTCCACCTAAGTGACATCCTTGCCTCTGTCCACAAGAGGGACATTCTTCCCACAGTTCACCACAATAAGGTGTTAGGAGCCGCGTGACTGTGACAACATTCACCATTACAAGACGGCGCGGGCATCCTGTGTTCACACAAGTAAACAACTAACTGCGCAGGTGCAAAAGGCAAAAAGCGCGCCAAAGTCACTGCCCATCCCGGGGCATATTATGGGTAATGAGTGAACAGCCAATCAGAAGTGAACACATAACACTAGGGTGTATATAAGCAGTGCCTTTTCCAGGCTTTGATTCTTTCCGCTTCTGCTTATACAAGAATAAAGCCTCGCTGTGGTAACCACCCAAACACCGCCTCACGTGTCTTTTTTGTGGGACACGGAAGGGGCTCGGAACATCTGGCGTTGAAACCCGGGATCTTCAAGGCACCGCGGAAGGCCCCCGATACTTGGGGTGGGTTAAAAGACTACAGGAACGAGGTACATCTCTGAGAGATATGCCTGGGGTGGAAGCCTTCATTGCAAGCGGACTTTCACTCACCACCGCCGCTGCACTACCTAGCCTCTTGCTCACGTTGCTTTTGCTTTCAGCTATTAGTGCAAGTCAAGAGGTTTCAGGAGAGGGCCACCCTAGCATACCAGAACCAGAGTGTGTTAGCCGGCATCAGGCCAAGGAGCCTGGAGATCATGCCAAGGAGCCTGGGGATCAGGCCAAAGAGCCTGGAGAAATAGATAAGGCCAAAGAGCCTGGAGAAAGAAAAGAGTACTCAAAAGAAACAAGGGCTACTGCAGAGCCTGTTAAGGTTAAGGACCCTCCACCAGTTGGTGGAGAGAGAGTGGAGGACAAAAGGACCCTCCTTTATGACAGAATCTTTGGGGAACCAGAGCACTTAGAAATGGCTGTGGCCCTTCTCCAAGGTCAGGGATGCGATAGGCCCCCGCCATGGCTGGGGAGGGGAGCTGTTTGTGTTTATTCCACAAGTGAAGACAATCCAATTTGGGTCCCTAAGCGGCTGGTGCAGATTGTGAAGAATGAAGCTAGATTGCAAGATGACGGCTCTGATTCTCCTGATACTGATGTTCAATTTGGGGATAAGTATACCACTATGGGCCATAGTTAGATCTTGGCCTGTTCCCATGCCAGTACATTCAAATTCTACAGTGCTGCCATTGTTTACAGCTATTGAGTTAACACTCAATAGGTTGGTTGCCCGTCTTCACAGCGCACCCGCCAACAGCCTGAGTTATATAATGCTACAAGTTTTCCATTAAACTTTACACTTTGTTTTGTGGCAGCAAAACTTTATAGCATAAAGGTAATCTACTTGGTGTTGATTTTAGAGAAAATAGATTGCTTACATCTTTAAAGATTGGGTTTTGTTTCTCAAAAATATGGTTATACTCTAATATTACAAAAGAGGCTTAAAAACATAGTTAAACTGCCAATATTCCATTGGCTACAGTTGGTAGTTCAACTGAGAGTTTGAAAATTTTTGATTTGCCTATGTTTATAGAGAAAAGATACAACATGTGTCTTTTAAAGTTTACAGTTTAAATTTAAGGCTTAAAGTTAAAGTCAAAATTGCACAGTTCAGGCCTAGCCAAGTCTCAGAAAACAGGCCGGAGGGAGGTTAAGTGCATTTACATTTGAATTAAGAGAATGCAGACTGAGCTCTGAAGCTCAGGTGCCAAAAGCTCCTTTCGTCCTGGGTCTTCACGATCAGGCCCTAGAAATGTGTTTACCGGAATTTTTTTTGTCTTCATTGTTTCTTCTGAGAAGAGGGATAAATCTAAGACCCAAAGACTTTACAACAGTCTGTGGGCTAAAAGTTATGATTATGCTGGAGACATTAAAATTATGCCTACTTCCCTCCATGAGTATAACTGTACCTGCTGATAAAATATTGTTCAAATTGTTTTAATTCCTTTATATTCAAAGTTGTTAAAAATGAGATGCTTTGGATTCCTCTAATATATGTAACAATTATTAGAGAATAAGGTTGGCTTTTATCCGATATATTCATTGGACTAAAAAAGATGGGCTATTAAATTAATCCAAAATAAAGTTCAAATTTAAGATTTATACAGCCTAACTTGCCTACTCCAGCTGCCATTTCAGTAAACGCTTATAAAATTATTATAGATATAAAAGATGTTTTTATACCATCCCTTTACATTTCTGGTAAAGGTGAGAGGTTTACAGTCAGTAAATTTATTCATAATTTTTAAGAGCCCATGAAGCTATATTTGTTAGAAATAATTGCTTCAGAAAATGGTTAATTGTTTTACATTTTATTGTTGTTGCTTTAATACAAAAAATTAAGAGTTTAAATCTTTTCGTGTATATTATTCATTGTGTGATACTTTATTAGTGGATTTCTCTAAAGAAGTTTTTTCCGCGAGCCTTTGCTCCAATATAACGAGCTTAAAAAAAATTTTTTTAGAGTACTTGTTGCTCCAAAAAAGATTCAAAGACAGTGTCTTTCAATATTTGAGACCTCAGTTATATCCTAATCAGATTGTGACACAGAAAATTCTAATAAAAATAGATAGTTGGGGCTAGAGAGATGGCTCAGCCATTAAGGGCTAGACTTATAATTTAAAATATAAAAGCTGAACTCCCAGCAACCACATGGTGGCTCACAACCATTTGTGGTGGGGATCTAACGCCATCTTCTGGTTTGTGAGTGTACATGCAAAAAGAAAATGGTTTACTTTTAATCTTGATTTGCTCTTAGTGATTTTTAAAAGTTGTTTAGAGATATTAATTAGCTAAAACCTTATCTTAAGCTTACCATAGGAGGATTTAAACCTCTGTTTGATATTTTCAAAGGGATGCAAGTCTTAATTCCCCTTGACAATTAACTAATAAAAGATAGATAGCTTTGCTGAAAATAAAGTAAGCTGTTAGTTATCAACAGATAAATTATATAGACTATAATAAATTGTTGGCTGTTTGTGTTATTATTACTCATATGTCCACAACAGCCCTTTGACAAAAGAAACCATTAATATGGATTTGTCTTTCTTCATTTACAAATAAAGTTTATATGATAAAATCCTAAAAACATTTTAGATAAAAGGTTTATTCTTTATTCCACATAACAATTAAGTTGGTTATTGAATTATTAAATTTGGCCTATTACATGACAAACATTTTAGACAAATTTGATAATCATATGTTACAGTTTTTCTCTATACATGCTTTTATATTTCCTAAAATTTACTATGCATGCAGACCATAGAAAAGATGTTTGCTATATTTACTATATTTACAGATGCCTCATCTATTGAGAAGACAGTATATGTAATTAAATCATATGTATATTTTCTTGAGTTTACCCTGCTTCAACACAATTAAATTATGTGTTGTAGCCACTGTTTAGAATGTTAAAAAGGTGTATCTGCCTTTGTCTTGTTGAATGGTATATTTCATGAAGTACAAAATGTTTCAGATACACGATCTAATATCTCTAGCCATTTGAATAACATTAAAATTAATAAGGTGTTTAGGAATGCATCTACACAATCGGTGTCGGTGTGTGTGGACCCCCCCCCCATTTTTCTTTATGTTATCCAACTTTCAAAATAATTCTGATATCTTGGATTGTAAGACTGTTACATGCCTTTTGGCACAATGCTGGAATGGATCACTAGACCTAGCCTTGGTTGTGCATGTGCCTACCTTTGTGACCATCCCAGTAGAAACTGATCCTGAAACTTTCCCTACTACATCATTATTGAGACATAAAAGAGACTTTGGCATTACTGCAGCCATTATAACTGCTATTACCATCTCTGCAGCTGCAGTTGTGACAGCCGGCACAGGCATGGTTAATCAAGTTACAGCAGCTACTTTTGTTAATTAAATTTCAAAAAAGACCTCTGAGGCTTTGGCCATTCTACAGAAAGTGGATGCATAATTGGCATCAGACATTCTGTTGGTCAATCAGAGAGTTGATTTGCTCCAAGCCCATGTAGAACAACTCACAGATGTGGTTCAAATGAGCTGTGTGTCAGCAACCCCACATCTAGGTATTACACCTCTGAGATTTATGAACGATACATTTATTCAAAGCCATAATCTTTCTGCTTATTTACAAGGGAATTGGACTGGGGAGTTGGACCAGGTGCAGCAGCAATTGCAGATCCAGATTTCGAGCCTTGACGGAACACGAGTGGACCCTGTTACCCCTGGCGATTTTACTTCTTGGCTTACCTCTGCCCTTTCTTTCTTTCTTAAAGGGTGGGGATAGGCCTGTTTGGTGCAGCCCTATGTTGTAGATTAGTGTTCATGTTATGGTTGGTCTGCAAGCTCAGAGCCCAACAAAAACGTGACAAGGTCACTATCGCCCAAGCACTCGCAGCCTTGAGCAAGCATCTCCCCCTGAAATTTGGCTATCTAGGCCAAGAAAGTAGCTGATGACTGAGACCCTCAGTCGATGCACCCCAAGGGTTCAGCCCATTGCACTGGGTCGATGAGAGGTCTAAGTCTAGCCAGCCCTTGCCTGAATAACTGTGGTACCTGAATATTTAGAGGTGTTGCGAGTGGGTACTCGACAGGGAATGTTCCATGAATGTGGATAGATTTCCCGAAAGTATGCCTGATTGCACAAAGGTTTGATGCCCAAAAAAAACCTCCCCTGGTGGTGCCACAGGGTGGAGGCTCCCTTTCCCCACCAAAAAGCATCGAGATGGGTATGGGAAGTATTCCTCATTGCACGACTACGAGAGAAGAAACCCATTACAGTATCTCATTTTGCACAGGGGATCAGGCCTCTGCTTTCCCTCTGAGTTGGTGCTACGCTTTATAGGCAAAAGGCTGTTCCATTTAATAAAATCTATAGGAAGAGATGTTAGGAGCCACGTGACCATTACAGCATTTGCCATTACAAGATGGTGCGGGCATCCTGTGCTCACACAAGTAAACAACTAACTGCGCAGGTGCAAAAGGCAAAAAGTGCGCCAAAGTCACTGCCCATCCCAGGGCGTATTATGAGTAATGAGTGAACAGCCAATCAGAAGTGAACACGTCACACTAGGTTGTATATAAGCAGTGCCTTTTCCGGGCTTTGGGTCTTTCCACTTCTGCTTATACAAGAATAAAGCCTCGCTGTGGTAACCACCCAAACACCGCCTCACGTGTCTTTTTTGCGAGCGAAGGGGACACGGAAGGGGCTCGGAACAAGAAGGTCTTTCCCAATGTCCACAACAGAGATGTTCTTCACACAGTCTACAACATAAATGTTCTTCCCACTGTCCACAACAGTGTTTTTCTTTCTACTATCCACCACAAAGATGTACTTTCCACTGTCCTCCAAAGGGACGTTTACCTTTGCACCAGAAAAACTTCCTCACCACTGTCCACCACAGAAACGTCCTCACCACTGTCCACTACTGTGACGTCCTTTCCATTTCCACCATGAGGAGGTCCTATCAACTGTCCACCACAGAAACATCCTTTCCACTGTTTACATCAGGGATGTCCTTCCCAATAGCCACGACAGGGAGGTCCTCCTCACTGTCCAAAACAGGGATGTCCTTTCCACTGTCCACCAGAGAAACATCCTCATCACTGTCTATCACAGGGACAACTTTACCACTGTCCAGCACAGAGATGTCCCCCCTGCTGTCCTCCACAGGGATGTCCTTCACATTGTCTACCACAGTAACGTCCTCTCAGTTTTCCAAAACAGAAACATCCTCCCCACTGTCCACCACAGGGACGTCCTACTTACTGTCTACCACAGGGAGAACCTCCCCACTGTCTACAACAGGGATGTCCTGCCCATTTTCCACCACATTGACATCCTTTCACTGTCCACAAAAAGAAATTCATTCCCACTGTTTACCACAGGGACGTTTTCCTAACTGTCCACCCCACAAATATGTTCCCCACTGTCCACTACAGAAACATCCATTCCATTGTACAAAACAGGGACATACTCCCCACTGTCCTCCACAAGGATGTCCATCCAACTGTCCACAACAGAAAAGTCCTACCCACTCTCCACCACAGGGACCTCCTCCCAACTGTCTACCACAAGGAGTTCCTCCCCACAGTACACCAAAGGTACGTCCTTCCCACTGTGACCAAAGGGACATTCTTCTCACTGTCCACAACATGGACATCTTCCCCACAGTCCACCACATGGACATCCTTCCCACTGTCCACCACAGGGACGTCCTACCCCACAGTACACCAGACTGTGGTCCTCTTCACTGTCCACCACAAGGATTTCCTCCTGTGCACAACAGGGGTGTCCTCACAACTCGGCACCAGAGGGACATACTTTGCATTGTCCACCACAGGGACGTTTTTACCACTGTCCATCATAGTGAGGCCCTCCCTGCAGTTCACCATAGGGGCATCCTTACCACTGTCCACCACACTGTTGTACTCACCACTGTCTGCCACAGAGATGTCCTTTCCACTGTTCACCAGATGGACGTCTTTCCCAAAGTGCACAAAAGTGACATCCTTTTACTGTCCACAACAAGGATGTCCTTCCCACTGTACACCACAAAGAGGTCTTTTCTGCTTTCCACCACGGGGACAGTTTTCCAACTGTCCACCATAGAACGTCTTTTCCACAGTCTACCACAGGTACATCCTCTCCACTGTTGGATGTCCTTCCAACTTTCCACCACAGGGACGTCCTCCCCACTGTCCACAAGAGGGTAATCCTTCACACTCTCCACCAAAAGGTCTTTCTCAATGTCCAAAACAGGGATGTCCTTCCCACAGACCACACCATATATGTCCTTCCAATGTCCACCACAGGGACCTCCTTCCTACTGTCCACCACAAGGAAGTCCTCTCTACTGTCCACAACAGGGGTGTCCTTTCCACTGTTCACCACAGGAATGTCCTCCACACTGTCCAAAACAGGCATATCCATTTCACTCTCCACTACAGGGACCTCCTTCCCATTGTCCACCACAGGGAAGTCCTCTCTACTGTTCAGCACAGGGATGTCCTTTCCACAGTACACCACAGGAATGTCCACTGCACTGTCCACAACAGGCATGTCCTTCCCTCTGTCCACCAAAGAAAGATACCCATGGCTGTCCACAACAGGAACTTACTTCCTGATGTCCACCTTAATGATGTCCTTTCATCATTCCAACACATGTATGTCCTTCCCACTGTCCACCACATGGCCGTCCTCCCCACTGTCCACCAGAGTGACATGCTTGCCACTGTAGAACACACAGAGGTCCTTCCCAATGTCCACAACATGTACGTTCTTCCCACAATCCACAACCTATATGTCCTTCCCACACTCCACCACAGGGTACTTTTTCCCACTGTTCACCACAGAGAGGTCTTCTCTACTATCCACCACAGGAATGTCCTTACCACTGTCCACATAAGTGATGACCTCCCCTCTCTATACCACAGGGAAATACTTCCCACTGTACACCACAGGGAGTTCCTTCCCAATGTCCACCAAAGGGACATCCTTCCCACTGTTCACCAAAAGGAGGTCTTTCTCAATGTCCACAACTGGGACGTCCTTCCCACAGTCCACAATATATATGTCCTTACAATGTCCACCACAGCGACCTCCTTCTCACTGTCCACCACAGGGAAATCCTCTCTAATGTCCACCACAGGGATGTCCTTTCCACTGTTCACCAAAGGACGTCCTCTGCACTGTCCACAACAGGCATGACCTTCCCACTGTCCACCACAAGGATGTCCTCCCCACTGTCCACAATAAAGATATCCTTCCCACTGTTCACTACAAGGAGGTCCTTCCCAATATGGACAAAAGTGACTTCCTTCCCACTGTCCACAACATAAATGTTCTTCCCAATGTTGACCACAGTGTGTTTCTCTCTACTGTCCACCACAGTGATGTACTTTCCATTGTCCACCAAAGGAACGTTTTCCTTTGCACCAGAGAAACTTCCTCACCACTGTCCACAACAGAAATGTCCACACCACAGTCCACCACTGTGACGTCCTTTCCACTTTCCACCATGAGGAAGTCCTCTACAATGTCTACCACAGAAACATTCTTTCCACTCTTCACCACAAGGACTTCCTTCCCAATATCCATGACAGGGGGGTCCTCACCACTGTCCACAACAGGGTCGTCTTTTCTACTGTCCACTACAGAACCATCCTCATCAAAACAGAAATCAAATCAAAACCAAATCAAATCCAAATCAAAAACAGAAATGTCCTCATCACTGTCTACCACAGGGACTTCCTACTTACTGTCTACCACAGGAAGAACATACCAGCTGTCTACAACAGGGACGTCCAGCTTTCACTGTCCACAAATAGGACTTCCTTCCCACTGTTTACAACAGGGACATCTTCCTAACTGTCCACCACACAAATATGTTCCCAACTGTCCACTACAGAAACATTTATCCCACTGTACAAAACAGGGACTACTCCCCATTGACCTCCACAAGGATTTCCATCCAACAGTCCACAAATAAAAGTCCTACCCACTGTCAACTACAGGGACATCCTCCCAACTGTCCACCCCAAGGAGTTCCTTTCCACAGTCCACCACATGAACATCCTTCCCACTGTCAACTACAGGGACATCCTCCCAACTGTCCACCCCAAGGAGTTCCTTTCCACAGTCCACCACATGGACATCCTTCCCACTGTCCACCAAAGGTACATCCTTCCCAATGTCTACAAAACAGACACCTTCCCCACTGTCCATCACATGGACTTCCTTCTCACTGTCCACCACAGAGACATCCTACCCCACAGTCCAACAGAGTGTGGTCCTCCCTACTGTCCACCACAAGGACATCCTCCTTTGCACAACAGGGATGTCCTCACCACTGTGCACCACAAAGATATACTTGGCATCTTCCACCACAGGGACATCCTTTCCACTGACCACCAAATTGAGGTCCTCCCTGCTGCACACCACAGAAGCATCCTCACTGCTGTCCACCACAGTGATTTCCTCCTCATTGTATAAAAGAAAGAAGTACTCACCACTGTACAGCTCAGTGATGTCCTCTTTACTTACCACCACAGAAACTTTCTCCCCAGTGTCCACCAGAGGAACATCCTCACCTCTGTCCACCAGAGGGACGTTCTTTCCAATCTCCACAACAGAAACATCTTCCACACTGTCCACTACAGGGATGTCCTTCCCACTGTCAACTACAGGGAGGTCCTCTCCACTGTCCACCACAGGCATGTCCACCACACTGTCCACCACAGTAAGGTCCTCTCCACTGTCCACCACAAAAACAGACAATTCACTGTCCACCACAGAAATGTCTCTCCCACTGTCAACCACAAAGAGGTCCTCCCTGCTGTCCACCAAAGGAATGTCCTTCCCACTGTCCACAACAGTAATGTCCTTTCCACTGACCAAGACAAGGATGTCCTCCCCACTGTCCACCACAGGGAGGTCCTTCCTACTGTCAACCACAGAGATTTCCTCTCAGCTATCCACCACAGGAACGTCCTTCTCACTGTTCACCAAAAGAACATCCTTCCCACTGTTCAACACAAGGACATTCTCCCGTGCACAGCAGTGATGTCCTCACCCTTGTACACCACAGGAACATTCTCCTGTGCACAACATGGATGTCCTCACAACTGTCTACCCAAAAGATGTTGTCCACACTCTCCACAACAGGGGCATCATTCCCAATGTCCACCAAAGGGACTTTCTCTTTTGCACCAGAGAATCATCTGCAAAATTGTCCAACACAAGACGTCCTCCCCACTGTCCACCACAGAAATGTACTCCCCACTGTCCACCAAAGGGAAGTCCTCTCCACTGTACACAACAGGGACGTCCTTCCAAGTATGCACCACAGGGACGTCCTTCAAACTTTCCACCAGAAAGATGTCTCTTCCAACTGTCGACCACAGGGACCTCCTCCCCAGTGTCAACCAAAAGGACGTCCACACCAATGTCCAACACAGGGATGTTTTCCACACAGTCCAAAACAGGGGCCTCCTCACCAATGTCCACCACAGGGATATTCTTCCTACTGTCAACCACAGGGAGGTCCTCCCCACTGTCCACAACATGGATGTCCTTCCCACTGTAAACCAAAGAAATGTCCTTCCCACAGACCACCACAGGGACGTCATTCCAACTCTCGACTACATAGACATCCACCCCACTGTCCACTACAGGGAGGTCCTCCCCACCATCCACCACAGGGATTTCCTTTCCATAGTCCAACACATGGATGTCCTCCACAGTGTAATCCACAGGGATGTACTTTTCAGTGTGCACTACAGTGAAGTGCTCACCACTCTATACCACAGGGATGTCCTTCCCACTGACCACCTCAGTGACTACCTCCCCTCTTTTCATCACAGGGACATCCTACCCACTGACCACCACATAAAGGTTCCCCCTGCTGTCCACCACAGGAACATCCTTACCACTATTTACCACAGAGTTGTCCTCACCAATGTCCACCACAAGGAACTTTTTTCCACTGTGTAACACAGGGACATTCTTCTGTGCATAACTGAAATGTTCTTACCACTGTTCATCGCAAAGATGTCCTCTGCACTCTCCACTCCAGGGAAATTCTTCCCACTCTTCACCAAAGAGACGTTTTCTTCTGCACCACAGGAACGTCCGCCCCACTATCCACAAGGTCATCATCCCCACTGTCCACCACAGTGAAATTCTCTCACCAATGTCCGCTGCAGAGACATCCTTCCCATGGTCCACCACAGGGATTTCCTCCCAACTGTCAAACACAGGGATGTCCTTCCCTGTGTAAACCACAGGGAGATCCTTCCCCCTGTGCACCACAGGGACACCCTCTTGTGCACAACAGAGATGTCCTCACGAATGTGCACCACAGGAACATCTTCCGGGGCACACCATAGACTTCCTCACCACTGTCCACCCCAGAGATGTCCTCTGCAATCTCCAAAACAAGGATATACTTCCCATGGTCCACCAAAATAACGTTTTCCCTCGCACCACAGAAACATTCTCATCACTGTCCACCACCGGGATGTCCTTACCACTGTCTACCACAAGGACATCCTTCACATTGTTCAACACAGGGACGTTCTTCTGCCTGTCCACCACAGAGATGTCCTCCCCAATCTCCAAAAAAAAGACATCCTTCCCACTGTCCACCACAGGGATGTCATCCCAACTCTCCAACACAGAGAGTTCCTCTTCACTGTCCACCACAGAGATGGCCTTCCCACTGTCCACCAAAGGGATATCCTCCCAACTGTCCATCAGAGGGATATCCTTCCCACTGTCCACCACAGAAAGGTACACCCTGCTGTCCACAACCGGAATGTACTTACTAATGTCCACATCAATGATATCCTTTCCACTGCCCACAACAAGGACATCATTCCCACTGTCTACCACATGGTGGTCCTTCCGACTGTCCACCAGAGGGACATGCTTGCCACTGTAGATCACACGGAAGTCTTTCCCAATGTCCACAACATGTACGTCCTTCCAACAATCCACAACATAAATGTCCTTCCCACTCTCCACCACAGGGACCTTCTTCCCACAGTTCACCACAGTAAGGTCCTCTCTAATATCCACCACAGTGATGTCCTTACCACTGTCCACCTAAGTGACGACCTCCCCACTCTCCAACACAGGGACATCCTTCCCACTGTCCACAACAGGGAGTTTCTCCCCAATGTCAACCAGAGTGACATCCTTCCTACTGTTCAACACTAGGAGGTGTTTCGCAATGTTCACAACAGGGATGTACTTCCCACAGTCCACAACATATATGTCCTTCCAATATCCACCACAGGTACCTCCTTCTCACTGTCCATTACATGGAAGTCCTCTCTACTGTCCACCACAGTTTTGTCCTTTGCACTGTCCACCACAGGGATGTCCTCTGCCATGTCCACAACAGGCATGTTTTTCACACTGTCCACCAAAGGAACATCCTTCCCACTGTTCACAACACAGACATCTTCCCAACTGTCCACCACGTGGACATCCTTCCCACTGTCCACCACAGGGACGACCTACCCCACAGTCCACCAGAGTGTGGTCCTCCAAACTGTCCACCACAAAGACATCCTCCTGTGCACAACAGGGATGTCCTCACCACTGTGTACCACAGGGACATACTTTGCATTATACACCAAAGGGACATCATTCCCACTGTCCTCCAAAGTGAGTTCCACCCTGCTGTCCACGACAGGGGCATCATTACGACAGTCCACCACAGGGTCCTTACCACTTTCCAACACAGTGTCATCCTCACCACTGTCCACCACAGGGATGTTTTCCGCATGGTCCAACACAGGGATGTCCTCACCAATGTACACCACAAGGGCATCCTTCCTACTGTCCACCATAAGGAAGTCCTTTCCACTGTCCACAACATGGATGTCCTTCCCACTGTAAACCAAAAAAATGTCCTTCCCACAGTCCACAACAGGGACATCCTCCCCATAGTGCACCACAGGGATGTCCTCCACAGTGTAATCCACAGGGATGTCCTCCTCAGTGTGTACTACAGTGAAGTACTCACCACTCTATAACACAGGGATGTCCTTCCCACTGACCACCTCAGTGACTACCTCCCCTCATTTCACCACAGGGTCATACTACCCACTGACCACCACAGAAAGGTTCTCCCTGCTCTCCACCACAGGGACATCCTTACCACTATTTACCACAGGGTTGTCCTCACCAATGTCCACCACAGGGAAATCCTTCCCACTGTTCACCACAGGAACATCCTTTCCACTATGCACCACAGAGACATTCTTCTGTGCATAACAGAAATGTTTTTACCACTGCCCATCACAGAGATGTCCTCTGCACTCTCCACTCCAGGGAAATCCGCCCCACTGTCCACAAGGCCATCATCCCCACTGTCCACCACAGTGAAATTCTATCACCAATGTCTACTGCAGAGATGTCCTTCCCACAGTCCAAAACAGGGATTTCCTCCAAACTGTCAAACACAGGGACTCCTTCCCACTATAAACCACAGGAACATCCTTCTGCCTGTACACCACAGGGATGTCCTCCCCCCTCTCCACAAAAAGGCATCCTTCCCACTGTCCACCACAGGGATGTAATCCTGACTGTCCAACACAGAGAATTCCTCTTCACTGTCCACCACAGAGATGTCCTTCCCACTGTACATTACATGGATGTCCTCCCAACTGTCCACCACAGGGATATCCTTCCCCCTGTTCACCACAAGGAGGTCCTTTCCAATGTCCACAAAAGGGAAGTCCTTCTCAATGTCCACAACAATGATCTTTCCCACAGTCTACCATAGGGAGGTCCTATCTACTGTCCACCACAATGATGTCCTTTCCACTGTCCACCACAGGGATGTCCTCCTCACTGTCCATGACAAGGACATCCTTCCCACTGTCCACCACAGAAACCACCACCAAAGTGTCCACCACGGGAACATCCTACACTCTGTCTGCCACAGTGACATCCTGCCCAATGTCCACCACATGGATGTTCTCACCAATGTCCAACATTGTGTTCTCCTCAGCACTCTTCACCACAGGGACATCTTTACCCCATCAACCACAAAGACGTCCACCTCACTGTCCATCACAGAGGTGTTTCCCCACTGTTCTAACAGGGGCGTCCTCAACAATGTCCACCACAGGGGTGTTCTTTCCCATTGTTCAAAACAGGAATATCCTCCCCACTGTGCACCACAGGTACAACCTCCTGTGCACAACAGGGTTGTCCTCATGACTGTGCACCACAGGGACATTTTCCAGTGCACAATAGGGACATCTTCACCACTGTCCACCCCAGAGATGTACTCTGCACACTCTAAAACAGGGACATTCTTCCCATGGTCCACCAAAATGACGTTCTCCAGTGCACGACAGAAACGTCCTCACCACTGTTTACTACATGGATGACTTCCCCACTGTCCAGCAGAGGGACATCCTTCCCACTTTCCACAACAGGGCCATCCTTCCCATTGTCCACAACAGGGATATCCTTCTCACTGTCCACAACAGGGACGTCCTTCCCACTGTCCAGAACAAGGACGTCCTTCCCACTATCCACCACAGAAATATCCTCCCCACTGTCCACAACATGGATGTCCTTACCACTGTCCACCACAATGATGTTCTACCCACTGCCCTCCACAGGGACATCCTACCCACTGTCTACCATAGGGACGTCCTTCCCACTGTCCACCAAAGGGACGTCCTTCACACTGCCCACCAAAGGTACATCTTTCAACAGTCCACCTAAGTGATGACCTCCCCTTTCTCCACCACAAGGGAATACTTCCCAAAGTCTACCACAGAGAATTCCTCCCCAATGTCAACCAGAGGGACATCCTTCCCACTGTTCACCACAAGGAGGTCTTTCTCAATGTCCAAAACAGGGACATCCTTCCAATAGTCCACAACAAATATGTCCTTACAATGTCCACCACAGGGACCTCCTTCTTACTGTCCACCACAGGGAAGTCCTCTCTAGTGTCTACCACAGGTATGTTCTTTCCACTGTCCATCACAGGAATGTCCTCCGCCCTGTCCACAAAAGGCATGCCCTTTCCATGGTCCACCACAGGGACATTCTTCCCACTGTCCACCACAGGGAAGTCCTCTCTAAGGTCCACCACAAGGATGTCTTTTTCACTATCCACCAAATGGACATCCTCTACACTGTCCACAACAGGCATATTTTTCCCACTGTCCACCACAGAAAGGTACATCCTGCTCTCCACAACAGGAACGTACTTCCCAATGTCCACTAAATGATGTCCTCTCCTAAGTCCACCACAAAGACGTCCTTCCCACTGTCCACCATATGGTGTTTCTCCCCACTCTCCACCAAGGGACATGCTTCCCACTGTCCACTACATGGAGGTCCTTCACAATGTCCACAACATGGACGTCCTTTCCACACTCTACAACATAAATGTCCTCCCCTCTGTCCAACTCATGGACTTTCTTCCCAATGTTCACCACAGAAAGGTCTGTTCTACTGTCCACCACAGGGATGTCCTTACCACTGTCCAAATCAATGACATCCTCCCCACTGTCCACAACAGGGATGTCCTTCACAATGTCCACCACAGAAAGGTCTTTCCCACTGTCCACCACAGGGATGTCCTTCCCACTCTCCACTTAAGTGACATCCTCTCTTCTGTCCACAAGAGGGACATTCTTCCCACAGTTCACCACAAGGAGGTCTTTCCCAATGTCCACAACAGAGATGTCCTTCCCACAGTAAAAAAATGTCCTTTCCACTGTCTACCACAGGGACCTCCATTTCACTGTCCACCACAGGGATCTCCTCCCCACTGTCTACCACAGTGTGGTCCTCCAAAATCTCCACCACAGATAAGTCCTCTTCACTGTCAGGGACGTCATTTCAATTGTCCACAACAGAAATAATCTCCCCACTATCCAAAACAGGGATGTTTTTCACACTGTCCACCACAGAAACATTCTACCCACGATCCTTTACAGGGACATCCTACCCACTGTCTACCATAGAGATGTCCTACCCACTGTCCACAAAAGGGACTTTCTTCCCACTGTCCACCTATGGTACACCTTTCAAATGTCTACCAAAGAGACATCCTTCCCACTGACCACCAGAAGGATGTCCTTCATACTGTCCACCATAGAGAAGTCCTCCCTGTTGTCCAGCAAAAGGACATCCTTCCCACTGTTCACTACAGGGACAACCTGCAAACTATCCAGTGATATCCTTTTCACTGTTCTCCACTGGGACATCCTACCCACTTTGCACAACAGGGACATCCTCCTTTGCCCAACAGGGATGCCACCAACACTCTCCACTCCAGAGATGTCCTCTGCACTCTCCACGACAGGGACATCCTCCTCACTATCCACCAAAGAAATCTCTTTTCCACAATTCACCACAGGGATATCATCCCAAATGTCCAACACAGAAAAGTCCTCTTCACTGTCCACCACAGAGATGTACTTCCCCCTATCCACCACAGGGATATCCTCCCCACTGTCCACCAGAGGGATATCCTTCCTACTGTTTACCATAAGGAGGTCCTTCCCAATATTGACAATAGGGACTTCCTTCTCACTGTCCACAACATAAATGTTCTTCCCACTGTCCACCACAGTGTGTTTCTCTCTACTGTCCACCACAGAGATGTACTTTCCACTGCACACCAAAGGGAAGTTATCCTTTGTGCCAGAGAAACTTCCTCACCACTGTCCACAACAGAAACGTCCTCACCAGTGTCCACCACTGTGACGTCCTTTCCACTTTCCATAATGAGGAGGTCCTCTCCACTCTCCACCACAGAAACATCCTTTCCACTGTTCACCACAGGGACATCCTTACCAATAGCCACAACACGGAGGTCCTCACCACTGTCCACAACAGGGACATCCTTTCCACTGTCCACCACAGTGAGAACCTCCCCATTGTCTACAACAGGGATGTCCTTTCCATTGTCAACCACATGGACTTTCTTCCAACTGTTTACCACAGGGACCTCTTCTTAACTGTCCACCACACAAATATGTTCCCAAGTGTCCACTACAGAAACATCCATCCCACTAACTACCACAGGGACATACTCCCCACTGTACTCCACAAGGACGTCCATCCCACTCTCCACTACAGAAAGGTCCTATTCACTGTCCACCACAGGGACATCCTCCCAACCGTCCACCCCAAGGAGTTCCTTTCCAACAATCCACCACAGGGACGTCCTTCCCACTGTCCACCAAAGGACATCCTTCCCACTGTCCACAACAAAGACATTTTCTCCACTATCTACCACATGGACGTCCTTCCCACTGTCCAACACAGGGACATCCTAACCCACAGTTCACCAGAGTGTGGTCTTCTCCATTCTCCACCACAAGTACATCCTCCTGTGAACAACAGGGATGTCCTCACCACTGTGAACCACACGGACATACTTTGCATTGTCCACCACAGGGACGTCATTCCCACTGTCCACCAAAGTGAGGCCCTCCCTGCTGTCCACTAGAGGGGTGCCCTTACCACTTTCCACAACAAGGTCATCCTCACCACTGGCCACCACAGGGATGTCGTTCCCACTGTTCACCAGAGGGATATCTTCCCTAATGTGCACAAAAGGGACATCCTTCTACTGTCCACAACAGGGATGTCCTTCCCACTGTCCACCACAGAGAGGTCCTCCCTGCTCTCCACCAAAGGGACAGTCTTCCCACTGTCCACCATAAAACATCCTTTCCACAGTCCACAACAGGTACATCCTCTCCAATGTCTACCAGAAGGACCTCCTTCACATTGTACACCACAGAGAGGTCCTTTCTGCTGTCCACCACAGAGACATCCTCCACAATGTTCACTACAGAGTGGACCTCCCCACAGTCCACCACATGGACGTCTTTCCCACTGTCCACCATAAAAATATCTTCCTCAATTTGCACCACAGGGACATCTTCCTATGCACAACAGGGGTGTCCTCATAACTGTGCACCACAGGAATATTCTTTCCACTGCCCACAACAGAGATGTCCTTCCCACTGTAGACTACAGAGATGTCCTCCCTGCTGTCCACCACAGGGACATTCTTTCCACTTTCCACCACAGAAATGTCCTCCCCACTGTCCACCAAAGGGATGTCCTCCCCACATTCCGCCACAGAGATTTCCATCCCACTGTCCACAACAGAAATGTCCTCCCAACTGACCACCACAGGGACGTCCTTTCCATGGTCCAACAAACATTTCTTTCTCACTGTCCACCACAGCATCATCCTCCAGTGTCCTACAAGGACATCCTTACCACTGGCCACAGCACGGTTGTCCTCAACAATATGCACTACAAGGAATTCCTCACCTGTGCTGTCCACCACATGAATATCCTCCACACTGTAAACCACAGGGACATCCTACCTACTGTCCACCACAGAAAGGTCCTCCCCTCTGTTCACAAAAGGGACATACTTCTGCCTGTCCACCACAGTGATTTCCTCCACACTGTCTTCCAAATGGATGTCCTTTCTACTGTCGACCACAAGGACATCATTTCAATGGTCCACCACAGGGAAATCCTCTTCACTGTCCATCACAGGGATGTCCTTCCCACTGTACACCACAGGGACATCCTCCTGTGCACAACAGGGATGTTCTTACCACTGTCCAACCCAGAGATGTCTTCTGAACTTCCCACTACAAGGACATCCTTCTCACTATCCACCAAAGAGACTTGTGCACCACAGCCCCGTTGTCCTTACTGTCCACAAGACCATCATCCACACTGTCCACCACAGTGAAATCCTCTCAACACTCCAACACAGAGACATCCAACCAACTGTCCACAAAACAGATGTCCTCCAAACTATCAAACACAGCAAAGTCCTTCCAATTGTAAACAACAGGGACATCCTCCCCACTGTGCACCACAGGGACATCCTCCTGTGCACAACAGGGAAGTCCTAACCATGTCCACCACAGAGATGTCCTCTGCACACTCCATCATATGGACATCCTTCCAAATATGCACCACAGGTACATTCTCCAGTGCACCACAATAACATCCTCCCCACTGTCCATCACAGTGAAATACTCCCCACTGTCCACCACCGGGATATCCTCCCCACTGTCTAAAACAAGGATGTCCTTTCCACTATTCACACCAAAAAGGTCCTCCCCGCTGTCCACCAAGAGGACGTCCTTCCCACTGTCCACCTCAGTGATATCCTCTCCTCAGATCCTACAGGGATGTCCTTCCCACTGTCCACCACAAGGAGGTCCTCCCCACTCTCCACCAGAGGGACACCCTTCCCACTGTCCACCACAAAGAGGTCTTTCGCCATGTCCACAACTGGGACATCCTTCCCACTGTCCACAACATATATGTCCCAATGTCCACAACAGTGACATCCTTCCCACAGTCCACTGTTAGGCACCATAAGAACCTCGCCCCTAGATGGCGATGGCCACTCGAATGCCGAGTGACAAACAAGTCCTTATTTTGTGAGAAGGCTGTGCTTCAAGGTGGCCTGATCTTATGCACGCATCACGCCTATGGAGAGATTATACATGGCATGAGTTCATGGGCTTCTGGCAAGGTTTATAAGCTGTGCCTGAGAAGGAATTGGCGGCTCACCATCTTGACTACCAACTGCTAACCATCCTGAGTAAACTGCTCTGAGAAGGAACCATATCTTAATTACTGCTGTTCAGGGTTGGCGTGGCACAGTCCACAACATATATGTCCTTCCCACTGTCCACAACATAAATGTCCTCCCCACTGTCCGACACAGGGATGTCATTCCCACTGTTCACCAAAGTGAGGGCATCCTTACCACTGTCCACCACAGGGACATCCTCCTGTTTACTACAAGGACATCTTTACCATTGTCCAAAATATGGTTGTCCTCGACAATATGCACTACAGGGAAGTCCTCACCGCTGTCCACCACATGAATATTCTCCACATTGTAAACCACAGGGACATCCTACCCACTGTCCACAACATGGAGGTTCTCCCCTCTGTCCAAAACAGGGACATCCTTTTGCCTATTCACCACAGTGAAGTCCTCTTCACTGTCTACCACATGGATGTCCTTCCCACTGAACACCACAGGGACTTCCTCTTGTGTGCAAAAGGGATGTTCTTATCACTGTCCACCCCAGAGATGTCTTCTGCACTCCCCACTACAAGGACATCATTCTCACTGTCCACCAAAGAGACATTCTCTTGTGCACCACAGGTGCATTGTCCTTAATGTCCACAAGGCCATCATTCACACTGTCCACCACAGTGAAATCCTCTCAACTTTCCAACACAGGGACATACTCCCAACTGTCGACACTACGGATGTCGTCCTAACTATCAAACACAGTGAAGTCCTTCCCACTGTAAACAACTGGGACATCCTCCCCACTGTGCACCACAGAGACATCCTTCTGTGCACAACATCCTAACCACTGTCCACCACAGAGATGTCCTCCGCACTCTCCACCATATGGACATCCTTCCAACTATGCACCAAAGGGACATTCTCCAGTGCACCACAGTAACATCCTCCCCACTGTCCATCACAGTGAAATACTCCCCACTGTCCACCACCAGGATGTCCTCCCCACTGTCTACAACAGGAATGTCCTTCCCACTATTCAAACCAGAAAGGTCCTCCTCACTGTCGACCAAGAGGACGTCCTTCCCACTGTCCACTTAAGTGATATACTCTCCTCAAATCATAACAGGGATGTCCTTCCCACTGTCCACCACAAGGAGGTCCTCACCACTGCACACTAGAGGCACACCCTTCCCACTGTCCACCACAAAGAGATCTTTCCCCATGTCACAACTAGGACATCCTTCCCACTGTCTACAACATATATGTCCTTCCCACTGTCCACCACAGGGACTTCCTTCCCTCTGTCCAACGCAGTGATATCCTCCACTCAGACCATAACAGGGATGTCTTTCCCACCTTTCAGCACAGGGACGTCCTCCCCACTGTCCACCAGAGGGACATACTACCCACTGTAGAACACATGGAGGTCCTTCCCAATGTCCACAACATGTATGTCCTTCCCACATTCCACAACATAAATGTCTTTCCCACTCTTTACCACAGGAACCTTCTTCCCACTGTTCACCACAGAGAGGTCCTCTCTAATATCCACCACAGGGATGTCCTTACCACTTGACGACCTCCCTCTCTCCACCACAGGGACAACCTTCCCACTGTCCACTACAGGGAGTTCCTCCCCAATGTCCACCAGAGGGACATCCTTCCCACTGTTCACCACAACAAGGTCTTTCATAATGTCCACAACAGAGACGTCCTCCCCACAGTCCACAACATATATGTCCTTCCAATGTCCACCATAGGGACCTCCTTCTCACTGTCCACCACAGGGAAGTCCTCTCTACTGTCCACCACAGGGATGTCCTTTACACTGTCCACCACATTAACGTCCTATGCAGTGTCCACAACAAACATGTACATCCCACAGTCCACCACAGAAACGTCCTCCCCACTGTCCACCACAAGGAGGTCCTCCCAACTGTCAACCACAGGGATGTCCTTTCCACTGTTCACCAAAAAGATGTCCTTCCCACTGTCCGCCACAGGGGCATCCTTCTGTGTAACACAATGACATCCTTACCACTGTCCAGAACATGGTTGACCTCACCACTGTCCACAACATGAATATCCTCTACACTGTAAACCACAGTGACATCCTACACATTGTCCACTACAGGGAAGTCCTCCCCACTGTCCACAACAGGAACAAAATTCTGCCTGTCCACAATACTGATGTCCTCCCCATTGCACACCACAGGGACATCCTCCTGTGCACAAAATATTTGTCCTTGCAATGTGAACCACAGGGACCTCTTTCTCACTGTTGAACACAGAGAAGTCCTCTCTACTGTCCACCACAGGTATGTCCTTTTCACTGTCCACCACAGGGATGTCCTCCGCCCTGTCCACCACAGGCATGACCTTTCCATGGTCTGCCACAGGGACCTCCTTCCCACTGTCCACCACAGGGAATTCCTCTCTACTGTCCACCACAAAGATGTCATTTCTACTGTCCACAACAGGGATGTCCTCTGCCCTGTCCACAACAGGCATGTCCTTTCCATGGTCTAACACAGGGACCTCCTTTCCACTCTCGACTACAGGGAAGTCCTCTCTATTGTCCACCACAGGCATTTTCTTTCCACTGTCTCCCAAACGGACATCCTCCACACTGTCCACAACAGGCATGTCCTTCCCACTGTCCACCATAGTAAGGTACACCCTGCTCTCCACAAAAGGAACATATTTCCCAATATCCTCTAAATGATGTCCTCTCCTATTTCCACCACAGAGACATCCTTCCCACTCTCCACCACATGGTGTTTCTCCCCACTGTCCATAAGAGGGACATGCTTCCCACTGTCCACCACAAAGAGGTCCTTCCCAATGTCCACAACATGGATGTCCTTCCCACAATCCACAACATAAATGTCCTCCCCACTGTCCAACACATGGACCTTCTTCCCAATGTTCATAACAGAAAGGTCCTCTCTACTGTCCACCACAGGAATGTCTTTATCACTGTCCAAACCAGTGACATACTCCCCACTGTCCACAACAAGGATGTCCTTCCCAGTGTTCACCACAGAAATGTCTTCCCCACTGTCCAACACAGGGATGTTTTCCCACTGTCCACCTAAGTGACGTCCTCCCATCTGTACACCAGAGGGACGTTCTTCCCACTGTCCACCATAGGGATGTCCTTTACACTGTCCACAACAAGGACATCCTCCCCACTGTCCACAACAGGGATGTTCTTTCCACTGTCTACCACAGGAACATCCTCCTGTGTACTACAAGGACATCTTTACCACTGTCCACAACATGGTTGTCTTCAACAATATGCACTACAAGAAAGTCCTCACCTCTGTCCCCGACACAAATATCCTATGCACTGTAAACCACAGGGACATCCTACACACTGTCCACCACAGGGAGGTCCTCCCCTCTGTCCACCACAGGGACAACCTTCTGCCTGAACACCACAGTGATGTTCTCCCCACTGTCCTCCAAATGTGCCCCTCAGGGAAATTTTCCGGTGCACACCATAGACGTCCTCACAACTGAACACCCCAGAGATATTCTCTGAACTCTCCAAGACAGAGACTTCCTTCCCACTGTCCACCAAAATAATGTTTTCCTGTGCACCACAGAAATGTCCTCAACACTGTCCACCACAGAAACTTCCTCATCACTGTCCAGCACAGAGAGGTCATCCCTGCTGTCTACCACAGGGATGTCCTTCCCACTGTCAACAACAGTAACGTCCTCCCCACTGTCCAAAACAGGGATGTCCTCCCCAATGTCTACCACATGGACATCCTACCCACTGTCCACCACAGGGAGGTCCTTCTTACTGTCAACCACAAAGAGGTACCCCCTGCTGTCCACCAAGGGACATCCTTCTCACTGTTCAGCACAAGAACATCCTCCCCACTGTGCACCACAGGGACAACCTCCAGTGCACGACAATAATGTCTTCAACCTTGTGCACCACAGGAACATCTTACTGTCCTCACCACTGTCACCTCACAGATATCCTCGGCACACACCACGGCAGGGATATCATTACCAATGTCCACGAAAGGACATTCTCCTTTGCACCAGAGAAATGTCCTCACCACTGTTCACCACAGGACGTCCTCACCCTGTCCACAAAAGAACGTATTCCCCACTGTCCACCAAAAAGAAATCCTTTCCACTGTGCACAACAGGGGCGTCCTTCCCACTGTCCACTGCAGAGACATTCTTCCCACATTCCACCACAGAGAGTTCCTCCCAAATGTCAAACACAGGGACAACCTTCCCACTGTAAACCACAGGGACATCCTCCCCACTGTGCACCACAGGGACATCCTCCTTTGCACAACAGGGATGTCCTCACGAATGTGCACCTCAGGGACATCTTCAGGTGCACACCATAGACATCCTCACCACTGTCTACCCCAAAATGTCCTCTGCAATCTCCAAGACAGGGACATCATTCCAACGGTCCACCAAAATAACGTTTTCCTGTGCACCACAGAAATGTCCTAACCACTGGCCACCACAGAAACTTCCTCATCACTGTCCAGCACAGGGATGTCCTTAACACTGTCATCCACAGGGACATCCTCCACACTGTTCACCAGAGGAATGTCCTTATGCCTGTCCACCAAAGGAATGTCCTCCTAACTCTCCACAAAAACACATCCTTCCCACTGTCCACCACAGGGATGTAATCCCAACTCTCCAACACAGAGGGTTTCTCTTAACTGTCCACCAGAGAGATGTCCTTTCCACTGTCCACCACAGGGATGTCCTCCCAACTGCCCACCAGAGGGATATCCTTCCCACTGTTCACCACAAGGAAATCCTTCCCAATGTCAACAAAAGGGACATCCTTTTTACTGTCCACAACATAAATGTCTTTATCACTGTCCACAAGAGGGACATCCCACAGTCTACAACAGGGAGGTCCTATCTAATGTCCACCACAGTGATATCCTTTCCTCTGTCCAGAACAGGAAAGTCCTCCTCACTGTCCACCACAAGGACATCCTTCCCACTGTCCACCACAGAAACCACCTCCCAACAGTCCACCACGAGAACGTCCTATACTCTGTCAGCCACAGGGATATCCTGCTCAATGTCCACCACAGGGATGTTCTCACCAATGTACAACACAGAGTTGTCCTCAGTACTCTTCACCACAAGGACATCTTTCCCCTGTCAACCACAAAGACGTCCACCCCACTGTCCAGTACAGAGATGTTTCCCCACTGTCCACAACAGGGGTATCCTCACAAATGTCCACCACAGGGGTGTTCTTTCCCATTGTTCAAAACTGGAACATCCTCCCCACTGTGCACTACAGGGACATCATCCTGGACACAACAGGGTCGTCCTCAGGACTGTGCACCAGAGGGACATCTTCCAGTGCACAACAGGGACATCTTCACCATTGTCCTCCCCAGAGATGTCCTCTGCACTCTCCAAAACAGGGACATCCTTCCAACGGTACACAAAAGGGATTTTCTCCAGTGCAAAACAGAAATGTCCTCACCACTGTTCACGACAGGGATGTCCTCCCCACTGTCCACCACAGGGACATTTTTCCCACTGTTCACCATAGAGAAGTCCTCCCTGTTTTCTACCAAAGGGACCTCCTTCCCACTGTCCACCAAAGGTACATCTTTCAACAGTCCACCACAGAGAAATTCTCTCCACTGTCCATCACAGGGATGTCCTCCACACTGACCACCACAAGGATGTCCTTCATACAGTCTACAATAGAGAAGTCCTTTCTGTGGTCCACCAAAAGAAGGTCCTTCCCACTGTCCACCACAGGGACATCCTCCAAATTGTCCACCACAGTGACATCCTTTTCACTGTTCATCACTGGGACATCCTACCCACTTTGCACAACAGAGACATTTTCCTGTGCACAACAGGGATATCCTCACCACTGTGCACCACAGGGACATCCTCCTTTGCACACCAGGGATGTCAGCAATACTCTCCACTCCAGAGATATCATCTGCACTCTCCACAACAGGGACATCCTTCCCACTATCCAACAAAGCAACATCTTTCCCACTATTCAACACAGGGATGTCATCCCAAATGTCCAACACAGAAAACTCCTCTTCACTCTCCAACACAGGGATGTCTTTTCCACTGTCCAACTAAGTGACCTCCTCGCCTCTGTCCACAAGAGGGACATTCTTCCCACAGTTCACCACAAGAAGGTCTTTTCCAATTTCCACAACATAAATGTTCTTCCCACTGTCCACCACAGTGTGTTTCTCCCTACTATCCACCACAGAGATGTACTTTCCACTGACCACCAAAGGGACGTTTACCTTTGCACCAGAGAAACTTCCTCACGACTGTCAACCACTGTGATGTCCTTACCACTTTCCACCATGAGGAGGTCCTATCCACTGTCCACCACAGAAACATACTTTCCACTGTTCACCACAGGTACATCCTTCCCAATAGCCACGACAGGGAGGTCCTCACACTGTCCACAACAGGGACATCCTTTCCACTGTCCACCACAGAAACATCCTCATCACTGTCTATCATACAGACATCTTTACCACTGGCTACCACAGAGAGGTCCTCCCTGCTGTCCACCACAGGGATGTCCTTCAAACTGTCCACCACAGTAACATCTTCTCAGTTGTCCAAAACAGAAACATCCTCCCCACTGTCTACCACAGAGACGTCCTACTTACTGTCCACCACAAGGAGAACCTCCCCACTGTCTAAAACAGAAACATCCTTCCCATTGTCCACCACATGGACATCCTTTCACTGTCCACAAAAAGGACTTCCTTCCCACTATTTATGACAGGGACTTCTTCCTAGCGGTCCACCACACAAATACGTTCTCAACTGTCCACTACATAAACATCTACCCCACTGTACACAACAGGGACATGCTCCCCACTGTCCTCCACGAGGATGTCCATCCAACTGTCTACAACAGAAAGGTCCTACCCACTGTCTACCACAGGGACATCCTCCCAACTCTCCACCCCAAGGAGTTCTTTCCCATAGTCCACCAAAGGGACATCCTTCTCAGTTTGACCAAACAGACATCCTCCCCACTGTCCACAACACGGACATCTTCCTCACTGTCCACCACATGGACGTCCTTCCCACTCTCAACCACAGGGACATCCTACCCCACAGTCAACCAGAGTGTGGTCATCCCCACTGTCCACCACAAGGACATCCTCCTGTGCACAACAGGGATGCCCACACCACTGTGCACCACAGAGAAATACTTTGCATTGTCCACCACAGGGACGTAATTCCCACTGTCCACCAAAGGGACATCCTCTAAATTGTCCACCACAGTGACATCCTTTTCACTGTTCACCACTGGGACATCTTACCCACTTTGCACAACATGGACATTTTCCTGTGCACAACAGGGATATCCTCACCACTGGGCACCACAGGGACATCCTCTTTCCTGCACCAGGAAAGTCAGCAACACTCTCCACCACAGAGACGTCCTTTGCACTGTCCATGACAGGGACATCCTCCTCACTATCCATTGTTGGGCCTAACACGAGGTCTAATCTCCATTCCACCTCCACCCTTCAGTCATGTACACAGGTGGAGGGCGCAAACAGGCCCTAGAGAGATTTACATACTAATGAGGTACCTAAAGGCCAGAGGTGGAGCCTATTAAACATTCCTCCCCAGCCTCTCCCCTTTTAACTCAGGTCGATCCTGGGTTTGAGGGGATATGCATCCAGACCCATCCATGATCAGCCATGTGAATAAACCAGTTTTGGAAACCCAAGGGCTTCCTCGTGTGTTGGGGCTGCGCCGCTATGAGGAACCATGAGGAGCCAGAGAGAGGCTTTTAGTTAATGAACAGCCGGGCCCAACTTCCAGCTGGAGGAACCCAGAGCGTTCCCTGCCGACTACCCACAGCATGGCAGGAGGAACCCTGGGATCCCCAAGCCTTTTTCCCCCACAATCCATCATAGAAACGTCATTTCCAATATTCACAAGAGGGCTGTCATCACAAATGTCCAACACAGAAATGTCCTCTTCACTGTCCACTACAGGGATTTCCTTCCCACTGTCCATTAGAGGGAGGTTCCCCCAACAGCCAACCTCAGGGATGTCCACCTGTGTACCACAAGAACATCCATAAAACTGTCCACCACAGGGTCATCTTCATCAATGTCCAGCACAGTGACGTCCTTCCCACTGTTCACCACAGGGACATAATCCTGTGCCAACAGGGTCATCCTGACCAATGTGCACCACAGGGACATCCTTTCCACTTTCCACCACAGGGACATCCTCTCCAATATTCACTACAGGGTGGACCTCCCCACAGTCAACCACATGGATGTCTTTCCCACTGTCCACCAGAGAAACATCCTCCTCACTTTGCACCACAGGAACATCCTCCTATGCACAACAGGGACATCCTCACAACTGTGCACCACAGGAATATTCTTTCCACTGTCCACAACAGGGATGTCCTTCCCAATGTAGACCACACAGATGTCCATCCTGATGTCCACCACAGGGACATTCTTCCCACTTTCCACCACAGAAATGTCCTCCCAACTGTCCACCAAAGTGATGTCCTCCCCACATTCCACCACAGAGATGTCTATCCCGCTGTCCCCAACACAAATGTACTCCCCACTGTCCACCACAATGAGGTCCTCCCAACTGACCACAACAGGGACGTCTTTTCCATGGTCTACCAAACAGATGTCATTCCCACTGTCCACCACAGGGATATCCTCCTGTGTACTACAAGGACATCCTTACCACTGTCCACAACATGGTTGTCCTCAACAATTTGCACTACAGGGATGTCCTCACCGCTGTTCACCACACGAATATCCTCCACAGTGTAATCTAAAGGGAAATCCTACCCACTGTACACCAAATGTAGGTCCTCCTCTCTATCCACCACAGGGACATTCTTCTGCCTGTCCACCACAGTGATGTCCTCCCCACTGTCCTCCCAAGGGACTTCTTTCCCAATGTCGACCACAAGGACATCATTTCAATGGTCCACCACAAGAAAGTCCTCTTCACTCTCCACCACAGGGATGTCCTTCCCACTGTACACCACAAGGACACCCTCATGTGTACAACAGGGATGCCCTAAACACTGTCCACCACAGAGATGTCCTCCACACACTCCAGCATATGGACATACTTTCGACTATGCACCACAGGGAGAGTGCACCATAGTAACAACCTCCCCACTGTCCATCACAGTAAATTACTCTCCACTGTCTACCACAGGGATGTCCTCACCACTGTCTACAACAGGGAAGTCCTTCCCAAAATTCAAAACAGAAAGGTCCTCCATGCTGTCCACCACAGGGATGTCCTTCACTCTGTCCACCTCTGTAATATCCTCCCGTCAGAACATAACAGTGATGTCCTTCCAACTATCCACCACACGGACCTTTTCCCCACTGTCTACAAGAGGGTCATCCTTCCAACTGTCCACCAAAAGTTCTTTCTCAATGTCCACAACAGGGACGGCCTTCTCATTGTCCATCACAGGGATGTCCTCTATACTGTCCATCAAAGTGATGTCCTTTCCACTGCCCACCACAAGGATGTCCTTACCAATGTCCACCACATGGTGGTCCTCCCCACTGTCCACCAGATGGACATTCTTGCCACTGTAGAACACACGGAGTTCCTTCCCAATGTCCACAACATGGACGTCCTTCCCACAATACACAACATAAATGTCCTTACCACTCTCCACCCCAGGGACATTCCTCCCAATGTTCACTACAAAGAGGTCCTCTCAAATGTTCAACACAGGGATGTCCTTACCCCTGTCCACCTATGTGATGACCTCCACTTTCTCCACCACAGCGAAATACTTTCCACTGTCCACCAAAGGGAGTTCCTCTCCAATGTCCACCAGAGGGACATCCTTTCCACTGTTCACAAAAGTAGGTCTTTCCCAATGTCCGCAACAGGGACGTCCTTCCCAAGTCCACAATATATATGTCCTCCCAATGTCCACCACAGGGCCCTCCTTCTCACTGTCTATAACAGGGAAATCCTCTCTAATGTCCACCACATGGATGGTCTTTCCACTGTTCAACAAAGGGATGTTTTCCTTTGCACCAGAGAAACTTCCTCACCACTGTCCACCACTGTGACGTCCTTTCCACTTTCCACCATGAGG